>NC_090033.1:8474079-8661579 GCF_037176765.1 Anolis sagrei
CTATCCATTCATCTCTCTCTCTCTCTCTTCTGGGGTTGGACTAGATGTCCTTTGTGGGTTCCTTCCATCTCCCTTTCTCTGCCTGCCTGCTTTCCCCTTGGATGCCATTCTTGGTTGCAGCAGCTGCAAAGGGGGGAGACGTGGGGTGGAAGAGTTTCCTGGAGGGGCCCCCCTCCTCCTCTTGCTGGCCCCCCTTCCTCCTGGGGGGACCCAGGCCCAGCTGCCTGGAGGTTGCCTCTCTCTCCCTGGGAAAGAACGCCCGGATCCAGCTGCAGAGGCCGAAACCTGAGCAGACCCTCTTCTTCTCTCCTCCTTTTCTCCTTCCTCCCTTCCCCACACTCCTGTCTCCAAGATAGATAGACAGGATAGATAGGATGGATAGAATAATGGGTGGGTGGGCAGATGGATAGATAGATGAATAGAATAGAAGGATGGATAGATAAAGATGGATAGATGGATGGATAGATAGAATAATGGATGAGCAGATGGATAGATAGATGGACAGATAGACTCATGGATAGATGAAGAATAATGGATTGCTGGGTAGATGGATAGATAGAATGGATGGATGGACAGATGAAAGGATAGATAGACAGACAGATGGATAGAATTATGGATGGACGGATGGATAAACAATATTATAATGGATGGATGGATAGACAGATCAATCAATTGAAAGCATAATGGATGGATGGATGAATAGATAGATAGAATAATGGATGAATGGATGGATACTGGATGGACAATGCATGAATTGATGGAATGATGGAAGCTATGGATGGATGGATGGATGGATGATGGATGGATGGACGGATGGATGGATAGACTAATGGATGGATAGATGGATGGATAGATGGATGGATGGCCAGATGGCCAGAATAATGGATAGATGGATGGATAGACTAATGAATGGACAGATGAAGAATAATGGATTGCTGGGTAGAATAATAGATGGAAAGATAGAATGGATAGATAGATGGAAGGATAGATAGACAGATGGATAGAATTATGGATGGATGGATGGATGGATACATGGATGGACAATAGGATAATGGATGGATGAATAGAATAATGGATGGAAGAATGGACAGATAAATCAATTGAAAGAATAATAGATGGATGGATGGATGGATGGATGGATGGATGGATGGATGGATGAATAGATAGATAGATAGATAGAATAATGGATGAATGGATGGATACTGGTTGGATGATGCATGAATGGATGGACACATGGATAGGTAGATAGATGGATAGGTGGATTGATCAATAGATGGATGGATGGATGAATAGACAATAGGATGATGGATTGGATGGATGGATAGAATAATGGATGAATGGAGAGATAGATCAATCAATAGATGGATTGATAGATGGATTGATGAATGGATAGAATAATGGATGAATGGATGGATACTGGATGAATAATGCATGAATGGATGGACAGATGGATAGGTGGTTAGATGGATGGATTGATGGACAGATGGATAGATGGATAGATAGACTCATGGATGGATAGACGAAGAATAATGGATTGCTGGGTAGATGGATAGATAGAATAATAGATGGATAGATAGAATGGATGGATGGATGGATAGATGGAAGGATAGGTAGACAGACAGGCAGATGGATGGATGGATAGACAGTAGGATAATGGATAGATGGAGGGAATAATAGATGGATGGTTAGACAGATCAATCAATTGAAAGAATAATGGATGGATGGATGGATGGATGAATAGATAGATCGATAGAGAGAATAATGCATGAATGGATGGACAGATGGACAGGTGGATTTGGATTGATCAATGGACAGATGGATGGTTGGATGGATGGATAGACAATAGGATAATGGATGGACAGACAGATCAATCGAAAGAATAGTGGGTGGATAGATGGATGGATGAATGGATAGATGAATAGATAGATAAAATAATGGATGAATGGATGGACAGATGGATAGGTAGATAGATGGATAGATGGATTGATCAATGGACAGATAGACAATAGGATAATGGATAGATGGATGGATAGACAGATCAATCAATTGAAAAAATAATGGATGGATAGATGGATGGATGGATGAATAGATAGATAGAATAATGGATGACTGGATGGATACTGGATGGATAATGCATGGATGGATGGAACGATGGATAGGTAGATAGATGGATAGATGGATTGATCAATGGACAGATAGACAATAGGATAATGGATAGATGGATGGATAGTACAATCAATTGAAAGAATAATGGATGGATGGATGAATAGATAGATAGAATAATGGATGACTGGATGGATACTGGATGGATAATGCATGAATGGATGGAACGATGGATAGATAGATAGATGGATTGATTAATGGACAGATGGTAGATGGGCAGATAGAATAATAGACAGATGGATAGATAGAATAATGGATGGATTGATGGGTGGGTAGATAGGTAGATAGATAGATAGATAGATAGATAGATAGATAGATGATAGATAGATAGAATAATGGATAAATGGATGGATTGATAGAATAATGATGGATGGATGGATGGATGGATGGATGGATAGATAGATAGATAGATAGATAGATAGAATGAATAATGGAAGGTGTGGGAACAACTGAGAAGAGGAAGGAAGGGGTTCTCCTGCCCTCGGTGGTCGTGTCCCTCTCCTCCCTCTGCCATCCCTTGTTTCTCTTCCTTCCTTCCTTCCCTTCTTCCTTGGCCCGAGGCCAGGTGTGAGGGCTCCTGTGTGGGCCTCTTGGGTTGCAAACCCAATTATCGGGAAGGTGTGAAGAGTGAGCGAGCGAGGCCTTGGGAAGAGAAGAAGGCTCTCGGGTTTCCTCGGGCGTACTTCACACCCCAGGAAATGAGTCAGGGCTTGGCGAGGGACAAGGCCTGCCAAGACCATGACCTTTCCAGAGACTGATAGGAACAAAAGAAAGAGAGAAAGAAAGAAAGAAAAAAAGAAAGAAAAGAGGAATGAATAGAAAGAAGCGAGAAGAGGAAGGAAGGAAGGAAGGAAGGAAGGAAGGAAGGAAGGAAGGAAGGAAGGGGAATGATTAGAAAGAAGTGAAAAGAAGCAAGAAGTAGGAATGAATGGATGAGAAGAAGGAAGGAATAGAAATGAGTGAGAAGAGAGGAAGGAAGGAAGAAAGAGTAGGAATGAATGGAAAGAAATGAAAAGAAGGAAGGAAGGAACAGAAACAAATGAGACAAGAGGAGGAAGGAAGGAAGGAAGGAAGGAAGGAAGGAAGAGAGGAAGAAAGGAATGAATAGGAACAACTGAGGAGAGGAAGGAAAGAAGGAAGGAAGGTTATAAAAAGATAATAGGAGGAAGGAAAGGCTAATAAAAGAGTTATGAAACAAGTAAGAAAAGGAAGGAAGGAGAGAGAGAAAGAATACGACCATTATTCTCTATCTATCTATCTATCTATCTATCTATCTATCTATCTATCCATCCTTTCTTCCATCCTTCCTTCCTTCCATCCATCATCCGTCCGCCCTCCCGTCCATCTATCTGTCTGTCTGTCTGTCTGTCTATCTATCTGTCTATCTACGTATCCATCCATCCATCCATCCTTCGTTCCATCCATCATCCGTCTATCTATCTATCTATCTATCTATCTATCTATCTATCTATCTACGTATCCATCCCTCCATCTTTTCTTCCTTCCTTCCATCCATCCATCCGTCCATCCATCCATCCATTATTCTATTTATCCATTATGCTATCTATCTATCTATCTATCTATCTATCTATCTATCTATCTATCTATCCATCCTTCCTTCCTTCCTTCCTTCCTTCCTTCCTTCCATCCATCATCTATCTATCTATCTATCTATCTATCTATCTATCTATCTATCCATCCATCCATCCATCCATCCATCCATCCATCCTTCCTTCCTTCCTTCCTTCCTTCATCCATCCATCCATCCATCCATCTATCTATCTATCTATCTATCTATCTATCTATCTATCTATCTATCTATCTATCTACGTATCCATCCATCCATCCATCCACCCATCCTTTCATCCATCCATCCACCCATCCTTTCATCCATCCATCTGTCCGTCCGTCCGTCTATCCATCCATCCACCCACCCACCCATCCTTTCATCCATCCATCCATCCATTATTCTATTTATCCATTATGCTATCTATCTATCTATCTATCTATCTATCTATCTATCTATCTATCTATCTATCTATCTATCTATCTATCTATCTATCTACATATCCATCCAGCCATCCATCCTTTCTTCCATCCTTCCATCCATCCATCCATCCATCCATCCATCCATCCATCCATCCATTATTTTCTCTCTCTCTCTCTCTGTATGTATACCATTTGTCTATCTCTCCCATCTTATTCCTATTGATCCCAGTATTGCCCCCCCTTGTGGCAGCATCTCTGCATTGCACACGAGGCTCATTGTGGGGAAAATTGTCACTTAAAGGGGTGGATTTCTGGAGGTGAAGCCACACCCAAATTTAAATCTGGTTCCTTGGAGGATCCTGTGCTAAGTTTAGTCTGGATCTCTCGATCCCGGGAGGAGCCTTTGCAGAACAAACCTAGATACAAACATACTTTGTAATTGTTGGAGATAGCGCTCCATCTCCCAAAAGTTTCCGAAAGTTTCCTCTCCTTTCCGAAAACAAGACGTAACGGAAAAATAATTAAAAATAAAAGACGGAGAAGTATATTTGTATGTGTGCGTATGCGTGTGTATGTATATATATAATCATTTTTGCTGGTAGATAACCAACAGATGTGATTTTTGCAGATAAGTGAAGCAATTTAAATTAGATCAATCAGAGGCTCTTTCTCTCCGTCTGATCCCTTCCTTCTATTATTATTACGATTTTGAATAGTTTCTTTGCAATTTTATTTCTCATATATATATATATATATATATATATATATATAATACATAATAATAAAAATATTTAAATGCATAAAAATAAAATGCAAAATATATTTAAATATATATATATAATAAAATACAAAATATATATTTAGATATATAAATATTAAATATAAAAGGTATTTTAAATACATAAAAATAAAATATATTTTAAATAGATATAATATATTTTAAAATACATAAAATAAAATATATTTTAAATATGCAGAAATAAAATACAATATATATTAAATACATAAAAATAAAATATAACATTTAAATATATGAAAAATATATTTTGTATTTTATTTTTTTCTATTTAAAATATATTTTATTTAATTTTTTAAAATTTTTATTTTATGTAAATATTATTTGAAATATTATGTCCATATTATTTAAATACATAAAAACAAAATATATTTTAAATATATAAAAATAAGGCATAAAAATATTTTAAAATAAAATATGAAATGTTTTTTAAATATATAAAAATAAAATGGTAAATATATTTTAAATATTTAAAAATAAAGTATAAAATGTATTTTAAGTACATAATAATTAAATATGAAATATATATTAAATATATAATAAAATAAAATATATTTTAAATGCATAAAAATAAAAAATAAAAATATTTTAAAATAAAGTATAAAATGTATTTTAAATATATAATAATTAAATATGAAATATATTTTAAATATATAATAAAATAAAATATATTTTAAATATATAACAATAAAAAATAAAAATATTTTAAAATAAAATATAAAATGTACTTTAAATATGTAATAATAAAGTATAAAATGTATTTTAAATATATAATAATAAAATATAAATATATATTTTAAATATATAAAAATAAAGTATGAAATGTATTTTAAATATATAATAATAAAATATAAAATGCATTTTAGATATATAATAATAAAATATAAAATGTATTTTAAATATATAATAAAATAGGAAATATTATTTAAATATATAATAAAATACGAAATATATTTTAAATGTATAAAAATAAAATAAAATATATTATATTTTATTATTATATATTTAAAATACATTTTATATTTTATTATTATATATTTAAAATACATTTCATATTTTATTATTACATAATAAAATATGAAATATTATTTAAATATATAATAATAAAATACGAAATACATTTTTAATGTATAAAAATAAAATAATATATATATATATTATATTTTATTATTATATATTTAAAATACATTTTATATTTTATTTGTATAAAAATAAAATAATATATATTATATTTTATTATTATATATTTAAAATACATTTTATATTTTATTATTATATATCTAAAATACATTTTATATTTTATTTTTATATATTTAAAATATATTTCGTATTTTATTTTATAAAAATAAAAATAAAATAAAATATAGAAAAATATATTTGGAATATCAAATAATATAAAATATATATTTATTGTAATAATAATATAAAATAATAAAACAAAAATGTTTTTGTCATATTAAATATATTTCACGCATTCTAATAATGCAATATTTCGTCATATAAAAATACAACTAATGGATCTGTATGTATGTGTATGCAATGTATTGTTTTTGCATTATGTGTTGTTGCTTTTGTATATATATATATATATATCTATCTCCGGATGCATTTCAAATGCGCCGAGCGCAAATCCATGCAAAGGAGAGAGAGAGAGAGAAAAGAGGCCCCAAAATATTTGAGAAATGTATTTCATGGCAATTATGTCATATTTCATGGGCTGATGCCACTACTGAAAGAAGCCGCGAATGCCTTAATTTGTATAGAAAATGTAATCATTTGTTCATTTCAAGGTGAAAATTGCATTTTTTAATTTAAATTGTATCCTGGGCGAGACTCTATTATGGAGGGGGAAGCGGCCCCGCGCGGGTCCTTTGTGCGCCGAGTGGCACATCCCGCTAAGAGCCATAAAAGCTTTGTTTGCACGGGAAATGAGGGCCGCGCTTTGCATTTACGGACGCCGCGCATACGGACACCCTCCGCTTACATTATCCGCACTCTACCCACCCTCTCTTTATGTCTCTGGCTTCAAAATAATAATAATAATAATAATAATAATAATAATAATAATAATAATAATATCTACTACACTATAATATAATAATTATTATCTAAAATATAATAATAAATATAATATAATATAATAAAGGACTATATATTATTAGGTCTCTGGCTTGAAAATAATAATAATAATAATAATAATAATTGTTGTTGTTCATTCGTTCAGTCGTCTCCGACTCTTCGTGACCTCATGGACCAGCCCACGCCAGAGCTCCCTGTCGGCCGTTACCACCCCCAGCTCCCTCAAGGTCAGTCCAGTCACTTTAATAATAATAATAATAATAATAATAATAATAATAATAATATTTACTATACTATAATATAATTATTATTATCTAAAATATAATAATAAATATAATATAATAAAGGAATATATATTATAATGTCTCTGGCTTGAAAATAATAATAATAATAATAATAATAATATTTACTACATTATAATATAATTATTATTATCGAAAATATAATAATAAATATAATATAATAAAGGAATATATATTATTATGTCTCTGGCTTGCTAATAATAATAATAATAATAATAATAATAATATCTACTACATTATAATATAATTATTGTTATCTAAAATATAATAATAAATATAATATAATATAATAAAGGAATATATATTATTATGTCTCTGGCTTGAAAATAATAATAATAATAATAATAATAATAATAATAATAATAATAATATTTACTACATTATAATATAATTATTATTATCTAAAATATAATAATAAATATAATATAATAAAGGAATATATATTATTATGTCTCTGGCTTGATAATAATAATAATAATAATAATAATAATAATAATAATATCTATTATAGTATAATATAATTATTGTTATCTAAAATATAATAATAAATATAATATAATAAAGGAATATATATTATTATGTCTCTGGCTTGAAAATAATAATAATAATAATAATAATAATAATAATAATAATAATAATAATATTTACTACATTATAATATAATTATTATTATCTAAAATATAATAATAAATATAATATAATAAAGGAATATATATTATTATGTCTCTGGCTTGAAAATAATAATAATAATAATAATAATATCTACTACACTATAATATAATATAATAATAATTATCTAAAATATAATAATAAATATAATATAATAAAGGAATATATAATAATATAATATATATTATTATGTCTCTGACTTGAAAAGAATAATAATAATAATAATAATAATAATAATAATAATAATAATAATAATATCTACTACACTATGATAAAATAATTATCTAAAATATAATAATAAATATAATATAATAAAAGAATATATATTATTATGTCTCTGGCTTGAAAATAATAATAATAATAATAATATCTGATACACTATAATATAATTATTGTTATCTAAAATATAATAATAAATATAATATAATAAAGGAATATATATTATTATGTCTCTGGCTTGAAAATAATAATAATAATAATATCTACTATACTATAATATAATTATTGTTATCTAAAATATAATAATAAATATAATATAATAAAAGAATACATATTATTATGTCTCTGGCTTGATAATAATAATAATAATAATAATAATAATAATAATAATAATAATATCTACTACACTATAATATAATAATAATTATCTAAAATATAATAATAAATATAATATAATATAATAAAGGAGTATATAATAATATAATAATAATATGTAATATAATTATAATTATATTATATTATTCATATATATATCTTTATTATATATATTATTAATATATTTATTATATATATTATTATGTCTCTGGCTTGAAAATAATAACAACAACAACAATAATAATAATAATATATACTACACTATAATATAATAATTATTATCTAAAATATAATAATAAATATAATATAATATAATAATAATTATATTATATTATTCATATATATATTTATTATATATATTATGTCTCTGGCTTGAAAATAATAATAATAATAATAATAATAATATCTACTACACTATAATATAATTATTATTATCTAAAATATAATAATAAATATAATATAATAAAGGAATATATAATAATATATATTAATATTACATTATATTATTCATATATATATTTATTATATATATTATGTCTCTGGCTTGAAAATGATAATAATAATAATAATAATAATAATAATAATATCTACTATACTATAATATAATAATTATTATCTAAAATATAATAATAAATATAATATAATATAATAAAGGAATATATAATAATATAATAATATGTAATATAATTATAATTATATTATATTATTCATATATATATATATATATATATATATATAATGTGGCTGGCTTGAAAATAATAATAATAATAATATCTACTACACTATAATATAATAATTATTATCTAAAATATAATAATAAATAATATAACATATATAATATAATAAAATAATATATAATAAGGTAAAATATGTAATATAATTATATCATATTATTTATAGATATATTTATCATATATGTTATTAATATTATATTATATTATTATTGTTATATTATAATATAATAATATAACAATAATAAAATATATTATTATATTATAATTATTATAATATATATTATTATAATATATAATTATTATATTATAATATAATATAATAAAAGAATATATATATAATATAATAGTATGTAATATTATTATAATTATATTCTTTATAGATATATTTATTGTATATGTTAATATTAATATTAATATTAATATTATTTTATTTTATTATTGTTATATAATAATAATAATATATTTTATTATAGATAATTATTATCTATAATATAACTAATAAAATAATCATATAATACAATATTAATAACATATATAATTAAGATATGTATAAATAATAATAAAATATATTATTATATTATAATTATTATAATTATTATAATATATATATTATAATATATAATTATTATAATATAATATAATATAATAAAAGAATATATAATAATATAATAATATGTAATATAATTATAATTATATTATATTCTTTATAGATATATTTATTGTATATGTTATTAATATTATATTATATTATTATTATTGTTATATTATAGATAATTATTATTATCTATAATATAATAATAAAAATATAATATATATAATATAATAAAATATATAATAATATAATAATATGTAATATAATTATAAGTTTAATTATATTGTTTATAGATATATTTATTGTATATGTTATTAATATTATATTATATGATTATTTTATTATTGTTATATTATAGATAATGATGATCTATAATATAATAATAAATAATATATTATATAATAAAAGAATACATAATATGTAATATAATTATAATTATATTATATTATTTATAGATATATTTATTGTATATGTTATTAATATTATATGATTATTTTATTATTGTTATATTATAGATAATAATAATTATCTATAATATAGTAAATAATATAATATATATAATAAAAATATAATACTATAATAATATGTAATATAATTATATTATATTATTTATACATATATTAATTTTATGTTATTAATATTATATTATATTATATTATTATTAATTATATTATAGATAATCATTATCTATAATATAATAAAATAATATATAATAATAAAATAATATGTAATATAATTATATTATATTATTTATACATATCTTAATTATATATGTTATTAATATTGTATTATATGATTATTTTATTAGTTATATTATAGATAATAATTATCTATAATGTAATAAAATATATATAATATAATAAAATAATATATAATAATAAAATAATATGTAATATAATTATAATTCTAACATAATCATTATAATTTATAATTTAACAATAATAAAATAATAACATAATATAATATAATATATATAAATAATATAATATAATTATTATCTATAATATATAATAATAAAATAATATATAATAACAATATAACAATATATAATTATAATAATAATATAATGATATATAATATAATAATGTATAATATATAATGATATAATTATAATGTTCTAATAATAAATAATATATAATAATATATTATTTTATTATTTTATAGATAATACATAAAATAATAATAATAATAATAATAATAATAATAATAATAATAATAATAATAATAATAAATATGATTGGTTGGGGGTGGGTGGGCGAGCGCCAAAATACTATTTACTTACTGTTGAAAATTACCTCTGACTATGTGAGGTGTATTGCAACTGGTTGCATCAGTCACTGATGAGCTATATAAGGAGGATGAACTAATCCATCTTTCTCTCTCCTGTGTGACTCAGTGTGAGTAGCTGCCTGTGTTGGATGAATCTGATTGTTTGCAAGTACAAGGAAAGTGGGTCTGCGTGTCCCGTTTGTACCTTTGTACATATTGCAACGGTCAAGATGAAAGCCTTCGGATATTTTGGATGAAACCTGAATCCGTAAATAAGGTCAGATGCTGGGAGTTGGACGCCTCTGATAAGACGAGTTGAAATGTGCGTTTGTTGTGAAAGGACTCTGCAGGAGTTTTGCTTGCTTGCGGAGTTCGTGATTTGGGAAACTATAAATCACTTCACACACCAGCAAATCCCGTGACATGTGTTGTTACCATTGAGCAATTTTCCTCCGGCCACACTATACACCAATAGCAGCAGTTTTGTATACCAAGGTCAAAGGAGGTCCGGCTATGTGATATTGACTTTGTGGAACGCTGTAGAATTGGGAGTGATTGCTGACCTTGGAAACCAAGACTTAGAATATGTGCACTTCTGGATGTCTTTATTTCAATCGAAACTGGCCCAACACTTGGCCAATCAGGGAAAGAAGGGAGCAGGAGGTCTCTCTGCCATCGTAGATGCCTTGCCATGATCTCTCTGCACCTGTAATCCATTGCCATCCTTGTTGCATCCTTGTTGCTACGTTAGTGAGTATATATACCGATCGAAGACCTTTAAATAGTTGTAGGTAGCAATGACTGAAGAATAAACCTCCAAAGGAGTTGGAATGAAAGTCAACATGGTGAGATACTATGCAAGGTCAGAGGCCGTGCTATAAACTCTCTGCTAACTCTAACCAAGACTCTGTGAGATTGTGAGAGGAGGAATGAATGTGCCTACCTAACAAGGGTGTTGTGTGTTTGTACTTTTCTTCTCTTCCATCCCCACGAACGCACTCTGACCGAGCTTATTCAATGCAAGGTCAGAGGCTGTGCTATAAAATCTCTGCTAACACTGTCCAAGACTCTGTGGGATTGTGAGAGGAGGAATGAATGTGCGAGGAGGAATTCACGTGCCTCCCTAACAAGGGTGTTGTGTGTTTTACTCTTCTTCTCTTCCATCCCCACGAACATCCTCCTACTGAGCTTATTCAACACAAGGTCAGAGGCTGTGCTATAAACTCTCTGCTAACTCTAACCAAGACTCTGTGAGATTGTGAGAGGAGGAATGAACGTGCCTACCTAGCAGGGGTGTTGTGTGTTTTACTCTTCCTCTCTTCCATCCCCATGAACTTCCTCTTATCGAGCTTATTCATACCAAGGTAAGAGGTTGTGCTATAAAATCTCTGCTAACTCTAACCAAGAATCTGTGCTATAAACTCTCTGCTAACTCTAACCAAGACTCTGTGAGATTGTGAGAGGAGGAATGAATGTGCCTACCTAGCACGGCTGTTGTGTGTTTTCTTCTCTTCCATCCCCACGAACATCATCTTACTGAGCTTATTCAACACAAGGTCAGAGGCTGTGCTATAAATTCTCTGCTAACTCTAACCAAGACTCTGTGAGATTGTGAGAGGAGGAATGAACGTGCCTACCTTCCAGGGGTGTTGTGTGTTTTACTCTTCCTCTCTTCCATCCCCATGAACATCCTCTTATCGAGCTTATTCATACCAAGGTAAGAGGTTGTGCTATAAAATCTCTGCTAACTCTAACCAAGACTCTGTGCTATAAACTCTCTGCTAACTCTAACCAAGACTCTGTGAGATTGTGAGAGGAGGAATGAATGTGCCTACCTAGCAGGGCTGTTGTGTGTTTTCTTCTCTTCCATCCCCACGAACATCCTCCTACTGAGCTTATTCAACACAAGGTCAGAGGCTGTGCTATAAACTCTCTGCTAACTCTAACCAAGACTCTGTGAGATTGTGAGAGGAGGAATGAACGTGCCTACCTAGCAGTGGTGTTGTGTGTTTTACTCTTCCTCTCTTCCATCCCCATGAACTTCCTCTTATCGAGCTTATTCATACCAAGGTAAGAGGTTGTGCTATAAAATCTCTGCTAACTCTAACCAAGACTCTGTGAGATTGTGAGAGGAGGAATGAATGTGCCTACCTAGCAGGGGTGTTGTGTGTTTTACTCTTCCTCTCTTCCATCCCCATGAACTTCCTCTTATCGAGCTTATTCATACCAAGGTAAGAGGTTGTGCTATAAACTCTCTGCTAACTCTAACCAAGACTCTGTGAGATTGTGAGAGGAGGAATGAATGTGCCTACCTAACAAGGGTGTTGTGTGTTTGTACTTTTCTTCTCTTCCATCCCCACGAACACACTCTGACCGAGCTTATTCAATGCAAGGTCAGAGGCTGTGCTATAAAATCTCTGCTAACACTGTCCAAGACTCTGTGGGATTGTGAGAGGAGGAATGAATGTGCGAGGAGGAATTCACGTGCCTCCCTAACAGGGCTGTTGTGTGTTTTACTCTTCTTCTCTTCCACCCCATGAACATCCTCCTACTGAGCTTATTAAATACAAGGTCAGAGGCTGTGCTATAAACTCTGCTAACTCTAACCAAGACTCTGTGAGATTGTGAGAGGAGGAATGAACGTGCCTACCTAGCAGGGGTGTTGTGTGTTTTACTCTTCCTCTCTTCCATCCCCATGAACTTCCTCTTACCGAGCTTATTCAACACAAGGTCAGAGGCTGTGCTATAAACTCTCTGCTAACTCTAACCAAGACTCTGTGCTATAAACTCTCTGCTAACTCTAACCAAGACTCTGTGAGATTGTGAGAGGAGGAATGAATGTGCCTACCTAACAAGGGTGTTGTGTGTTTGTACTTTTCTTCTCTTCCATCCCCACGAACACACTCTGACCGAGCTTATTCAATGCAAGGTCAGAGGCTGTGCTATAAAATCTCTGCTAACACTGTCCAAGACTCTGTGGGATTGTGAGAGGAGGAATGAATGTGCGAGGAGGAATTCACGTGCCTCCCTAACAGGGCTGTTGTGTGTTTTACTCTTCTTCTCTTCCATCCCCACGAACATCCTCCTACTGAGCTTATTCAACACAAGGTCAGAGGCTGTGCTATAAACTCTGCTAACTCTAACCAAGACTCTGTGAGATTGTGAGAGGAGGAATGAACATGCCTACCTAGCAGGGGTGTTGTGTGTTTTACTCTTCCTCTCTTCCATCCCCATGAACATCCTCTTATCGAGCTTATTCATACCAAGGTAAAAGGTTGTGCTATAAAATCTCTGCTAACTCTAACCAAGACTCTGTGAGATTGTGAGAGGAGGAATGAATGTGCCTACCTAACAAGGGTGTTGTGTGTTTGTACTCTTCTTCTCTTCCATCCCCACGAACATCCTCTTACCGAGCTTATTCAATACAAGGTCAGAGGCAGTGCTATAAAATCTCTGCTAACTCTAACCAAGACTCTGTGAGACTGTGAGAGGAGGAATGAATGTGCCAGGAGGAATTTATGTGCCAACCTAGCGGGGGTGTTGTGTGTTTTACTCTTCTCCTCTTCCTTCCCCACGAACATCCTCCTACTGAGCTTATTCAATACAAGGTCAGAGGCTGTGCTATAAACTCTCTGCTAACTCTAACTCTAACCAAGACTCTGTGAGATTGTGAGAGGAGGAATGAATGTGCCAGGAGGAATTCATGTGCCAACCTAGCGGGGGTGTTGTGTGTTTTACTCTTCTCCTCTTCCTTCCCCACGAACATCCTCCTACTGAGCTTATTCAATACAAGGTCAGAGGCTGTGCTATAAACTCTCTGCTAACTCTAACTCTAACCAAGACTCTGTGAGATTGTGAGAGGAGGAATGAATGTGCCAGGAGGAATTCATGTGCCTACCTAGCGGGGGTGTTGTGTGTTTTACTCTTCTCCTCTTCCTTCCCCACGAACATCCTCCTACTGAGCTTATTCAATACAAGGTCAGAGGCTGTGCTATAAAATCTCTGCTAACGCTGACCAAGACTCTGCGGTATTCCAGGCATCGGAAAGAACCACTTGCCTCGGAGACAGTCCGTCCCATTGCCCAGCTGGAGGAGGAGAAGACCGCGAGAGAAGTAATTCACGTGCCTACCTAACAGGGGTGTTTTATTCTTCTCTTCTATCCCCGCAAACAACCTCTTACCCGCAGTCCCAGATCTAAATTTGATGATATTCTGTCTCTCAGAGACCCCTCTGATCCTTCATAAGCCGTCCTGCTCTTGAATCGATGTCTCTCAGAGACTCCTTCAGTCCTTAATGAGCCATTTGGCCTACGAGAGCAATATTTATTGGAAGAGAAATGGGGACTAGATGCTCTTTGGGTTCCCCCTTAAGCCTGGAAGCATTTGGGGATCTTCTGGACTCTTCCATCTCCATGAACATCCTCTTACTGAGCTTATTCAATACAAGGTCAGAGGTTGTGCTATAAAATCTCTGCTAACTCTTAACCAAGACTCTGTGCTATAAACTCTCTGCTAACTCTGCTAATTCTAACTAAGACTCTACAGTGTTTTGGGGATCAGAACTAGCCGCTTGCCTTGGATACAGGCCATCCTATTGTAGGAGGAGGAGGCAGTGAGAGGAGGAATCCACGTGCCTACCTAGCAGGGATGTTGTGTATTTTATTCTTCTTCTCTTCCACCCTCTTATCTGTGGTCCCAGCTCTAAATTCAACTAAATTCAATCACACTATGTCTTTCAGAGATCTCTTTGGTCCTTCATGAGCCACTCATCCTACGAGACTAATATTTATTGGAAGAGAAACAGGAAGTGGACTAGATGCTCTTTGGGTTCCCCCTTAAGCCTGGAAGCATTTGGGGTCTTCTGGACTCTTCCATCCCCATGAACATCCTCTTACCAAGCTTATTCAATACAAGGTCAGAGGTTGTGCTATAAACTCTCTGCTAACTCTAACCAAGACTCTGTGCTATAAACTCTCTGCTAACTCTAACCAAGACTTTGTGCTATAAACTCTCTGCTAACTCTAACCAAGACTTTGTGCTATAAACTCTCTGCTAACTCTAACCAAGACTTTGTGCTATAAACTCTCTGCTAACTCTTAACCAAGACTCTGTGCTATAAACCCTCTGCTAACTCTAACCAAGACTCTGTGCTATAAACTCTCTGCTAACTCTAACCAAGACTCTGTGCTATAAACTCTCTGCTAACTCTAACCAAGACTCTGTGCTATAAACTCTCTGCTAACTCTAACCAAGACTCTGTGCTATAAGCTCTGCTAATTCTGCTAACTCTAAGACTCTGCAGTGTTTCAGGGATCGTAACTAATCGCTTGCCTTGGAGACAGTCCATCCCATTGTGCAGCTGGCAGAGGAGGCAGTGAGAGGAGGAATTCATGTGCCTACCTAGCAGGGATGTTGTGTATTTTACTCTTCTTCTCTTCCACCCCCTTATCCGTGGTCCCAGTTGTACATTAAACTAAATTCAAAGACACTATGTCTCTCAGAGACCCCTTCGGTCCTTCATGAGCCATTCTGCCTACAAGGTCAATATTTACTGGAAGAAAAACAGGAAGTTGACTAGATGCTCTTTGGGTTCCCCCTTAATTGTCCCTTCCTCTCGTTTTTTAGGCCTGGAAGCATTCCTAAAAGGACAACTAAGTCATTTCCTATGATACCTGGAGTGAAGAATGGGAGTGGTTTGTATGTGAACTTCCTCTTTGCCATGTGTTTGCTCTCCATCATCTTATATGCCTTGCCATGATTTCTCTGCACCGGTAATCCATTGCCGTCCTTGTCATGTGTTGTGCTATGTTTGCGAGTATCTCTATATACTAATAGAAGATGTATGTAGCAACGACTACAGAATAAACCTTCAGAGGTGTTTGAATGAAAGCCAGAGTGGAAGTGTGCTTATACAAGTTGGTGAACTACTAAACAAGGAAAGACACTGCCATAAAATCTCTGTAACTGTGATCAAGACTCTGCACAGTTTAGTGGACTGGAACTAACCACTTGCCTTGGAGACAGTCCATCCCATTGAGTAGCTGGACGAGGAGGGGGAGGCAGTGAGAGGAGGAATTCACGCGCCTATCTAGCAGGGCTGTTGTGTGTTTTACTCTTCTCTTCCATCCCCACGAACATCCTCTTACCGAGCTTATTCAGAGGCTGTGCTATAAAATCTCTGCTAACTCTAACCAAGACTCTGTGAGATTGTGAGAGGAGGAATTCACGTGCCTACCTAGCAGGGCTGTTGTGTGTTTTACTCTTTTTCTCTTCCATCCCCACGAACATCCCCTTACTGGGCTTATTCAATACAAGGTCAGAGGCCGTGCTATAAAAACTCTGCTAACGCTGACCAAGACTCTGCAGTATTCCAGGGATCGGAAAGAACCACTTGCTTCGGAGACAGTCAGTCCCATTGCACAGCTGGAAAAGGAGGCCGTGAGAGAAGCAATTCATGTGCCTACCTAACAGGGGTGTTGTGTGTTTTACTCTTCTTCTCTTCCATCCTCTTACCCACAGTCCCAGATCTAAATTCAAAGACAGAGACCTCTCAGAGACTCCTCTGATCCTTCATAAGCCGTTCTGCTCTTGAATCTATGTCTCTCAGAGACTCCTTCAGTCCTTAATGAGCGATTCGGCCTACAAGAGCAATATTTATTAGAAGAGAAATGGGGACTTGATGCTCTTTGGGTTTCCCCTTAAGCCTGGAAGCATTTGGGGTCTTCTGGACTCTTCCTTCCCCATGAACATCCTCTTACCGAGCTTATTCAATACAAAGTCAGAGGTTGTGCTATAAATTCTCTGCTAATTCTAACCAAGACTCTGTGCTATGAACTCTCTGCTAACTCTGCTAACTCTAACTAAGACTCTACAGTGTTTTGGGCATCAGAACTAGCCACTTGCCTTGGAGACAGGCCATTCTATTGTAGGATGAGGCGGCAGTGAGAGGAGGACTCCACGTGCCTACCTAGCAGGGATGTTGTGTATTTTATTCTTCTTCTCTTCCACCCTCTTATCTGTGGTCCCAGTTCTAAATTCAACTAAATTCAATCACACTATGTCTTTCAGAGATCTCTTTGGTCCTTCATGAGCCACTCTTCCTACGAGACTAATATTTATTGGAAGAGAAACAGGAAGTGGACTAGATGCTCTTTGGGTTCCCCCTTAAGTCTGGAAGCATTTGAGGTCTTCTGGACTCTTCCATCCCCATGAACATCCTCTTACCGAGCTTATTTAATGCAATGTCAGAGGTTGTACTATAAACTCTCTGCTAACTCTAACCAAGACTCTGTGCTATAAACTCTCTGCTAACTCTAATCATGACTCTGTGCTATAAACTCTCTGCTAACTCTTAACCAAGACTCTGTGCTATAAACTCTCTGCTAACTCTAACCAAGACTCTGTGCTATAAACTCTCTGCTAACTCTAACCAAGACTCTGTGCTATAAACTCTCTGCTAACTCTAACCAAGACTCTGTGCTATAAACTCTCTGCTAACTCTTAACCAAGACTCTGTGCTATAAACTCTCTGCTAACTCTTAACCAAGACTCTGTGCTATAAACTCTCTGCTAACTCTAACCAAGACTCTGTGCTATAAACTCTCTGCTAACTCTTAACCAAGACTCTGTGCTATAAACTCTCTGCTAACTCTAACCAAGACTCTGTGCTATAAACTCTCTGCTAACTCTTAACCAAGACTCTGTGCTATAAACTCTCTGCTAACTCTAACCATGACTCTGTGCTATAAACTCTCTGCTAACTCTTAACCAAGACTCTGTGCTATAAACTCTCTGCTAACTCTAACCATGACTCTGTGCTATAAACTCTCTGCTAACTCTTAACCTAGACTCTGTGCTATAAACTCTCTGCTAACTCTAACCAAGACTCTGTGCTATAAACTCTCTGCTAACTCTTAACCAAGACTCTGTGCTATAAACTCTCTGCTAACTCTAACCAAGACTCTGTGCTATAAACTCTCTGCTAACTCTTAACCAAGACTCTGTGCTATAAACTCTCTGCTAACTCTAACCATGACTCTGTGCTATAAACTCTCTGCTAACTCTTAACCAAGACTCTGTGCTATAAACTCTCTGCTAACTCTAACCATGACTCTGTGCTATAAACTCTCTGCTAACTCTTAACCAAGACTCTGTGCTATAAACTCTCTGCTAACTCTAACCATGACTCTGTGCTGTAAACTCTCTGCTAACTCTTAACCAAGACTCTGTGCTATAAACTCTGCTAACTCTTAACCAAGACCCTGTGCTGTAAACTCTCTGCTAACTCTGGTAACTCTAACCAAGACTCTGTAGTGTTTCAGGGATCAGAACGAATCGTCCCTTCCTCTCGTTTTTTAAGCCTGGAAGCATTCAAAGTCTTCTGGACTCGACTCCGGAATGAGAAAAATACTCTCCCAAACAAAGAACGTTCCATTTCTTCTTTTTTTAATGGATAATGGTGAAAGCCTGAGTTACAGAGAGAGACACCTAACAGGCCGCGGCGGAAGGGACTTCAAAGCAAATACCAGGTTTCTTTGTTTCTCTACTCTACTACTCCATATAGCTGAATAAATTATGGGGGGTGATTATATATATATATATTTATGCTTTTATATATATATCTACACGCACGCGACCACGCACTCCCCTGCCGTTCAGGCGCACAGATACGCATGGAGTGGGATTAGCTATGGTTCCAACACAGAAGCGACCTTATCTACACGTATTAGGAATAAAGGTATGCTCTACAGGTAATATCGCTGTTTTCCCCCTCCGAGGTTTGGGAATGGCATCTTTGAACGAACACTGAATACACTGAAATCGTCGCTGAGAAGTAGGGTTCGCTCTTGGCCCACAACGCAATGTTGGAGGGCCAAGAAAATGCTGAGAAGAGGACACGATTTGCTGGACGCGGATGAGCAAAAGTGGGGACAAATAGCAATAGTAATATGAAGGAATTCCGGACCCGGAATCTCTCACTGGAGGACCTAGAAAATGCCTACAGAGGACACGTTTTGTTGGTGGTGGCAAATAGTCAACGCTATTGAAATGTCTCTATTGCTTCTGTATTATCCTTTCGTTTACGGGAATCTCCGGGTTTTTTTTTACGAGAATCTCCTTTTTTTTTTTACGGGAATCTCCTTTTTTATGAGAATCTCCGTTTTTTTTACAGTAATCTCGTTTTTTTAATGGGAATCTCGTTTTTTATGGGAATCTCCTTTTTTTACAGTACTCTCCTTTTTTTACGAGAATCTCCTTTTTTTACGGGACTCTCCTTTTTTACGAGAATCTCTGTTTTTTTTACAGTAATCTCCATTTTTTTAACGGGAATCTCTGTTTTTTTTACGGGAATCTCCATTTTTTTTACGGGAATCTCCATTTTTTTTACGGGAATCTCTGTTTTTTTTACGGGAATCTTCATTTTTTATGGGAATCTCCGTTAGTTTACAGGAATATGAAGTATCATTAAGACAACAATCCACAACCCATTGAAAACCTTACACAGAACCCACCGCTCATAGGACCGGAGCAGTGGGATCGAGGGGAACTGGACTTTTGGACCATGGTAGAGACAAAGAACATCCTACAAACTCAAGAACGGCTCATGAAACTGGAATGTCGATTAATCTCTGGTGCCCTTTCTGCAGGGACTTTCTCCTTAGAAAGACCTAGAACCTTCTAGATTTATCTCTTGTGCCCTTTCTGCAGGGACTTTCTTCTTAGAGAGACCTAGAACCTTCTAGATTTATCTCTTGTGCCCTTTCTGCAGGGACTTTCTTCTTAGAGAGACCTAGAACCTTCTTGGCTTGGTTTCAAGAATCTGGAACCAGAGCTCAAGCGTATGATGAATGCGGTGAGTGGCAAACAAGGCCAGAGGCTGTGCTATAAATCTCTGCTAACTACAGATCAAGACTCTGTTGAGTTTCGCTTGCCTTGAGACAATCAGTCCCATGCAGAGCTCAGGGAATGTGAGAGGAGGGAATGATTTACATTACCTACCTAGGAGTGTTCTGTGTTTGTTTATTTACCCCGATAGTTGGATCGGAAGAACATGAACCTAAGGAGGGGACAGTGGGGTTGGAATGAAAGAAGAACACTTTGCCGAGGAAATGGTTCCAATTTGGGATCAAAACTAACCCAAGTTTGAGCCATTTCTCCTTAGGATCTCCTCCTCCAAGGAGCCTTGGTCCAATTGGAGGAAACATTGGGGTCATGATCCCAATGAGAGTCATTCCAGAGTATGGATGGAATTGTGTGGTTTTATGGAAGAGTTACATCCATCCAATGGGATCATAATGTGGGTCCAAAAAAAGAGCAATACTCTATGGAGAGGAATGTTTTCGTAGCTCTTAGGTTGAGGGACATCTCAAGAACCTTTGGAGAATGGATACATTTCCCAAGAACAGATGGCTCTGCGTGGTTTTGTGGAAGGGTTGCACTCATCCAATGGGACCAATGCATGAATGGGCATGAAAACATCATTCAGGGGAGAGGGATTTTGGTAGGAACATCTCAAGAACCTTTGGAGAATGGATACATTTCCCAAGAACAGATGGCTCTGCGTGGTTTTGTGGAAGGGTTGCACTCATCCAATGGGACCAATGCATACATGGACATGAAAACATCATTCGGAGGAGAGGGATTTTGGTGGGAACATCTCAAGAACGTTTTGGAAATGGATACATTTCCCAAGAACAGATGGATCTGCGTGGTTTTCTGGAAGGGTTGCACTCATCCAATGGGACAAATGCATGAATGGGCATGAAAACATCCTTCAGAGTAGAGGGATTTTGGTAGGAACATCTCAAGAACCTTTTGGAAATGGATACATTTCCCAAGAACAGATGGATCTGCGTGGTTTTGTGGAAGGGTTGCATTCATCCAATGGGACAAATGCATGAATGGGCATGAAAACATCCTTCAGAGTAGAGGGATTTTGATAGGAACATCTCAAGAACCTTTGGAGAATGGATACATTTCCCAAGAACAGATGGATCTGCGTGGTTTTGTGGAAAGGTTGCACTCATCCAATGGGACAAATGCATGAATGGGCATGAAAACATCCTTCAGAGTAGAGGGATTTTGGTAGGAACATCTCAAGAACCTTTTGGAAATGGATACATTTCCCAAGATCAGATGGATCTGCGTGGTTTTGTGGAAGGGTTGCACTCATCCAATAGGACCAATACATAAATGGGCATGAAAACATCCTTCAGAGTAGAGGGATTTTGGTAGGAACATCTCAAGAACCTTTGGAGAATGGATACATTTCCCAAGAACAGTTGGATCTGCGTGTTTTGTGGAAGGGTTGCACTCATCCAATGGGACCAATGCATACATGGGCATGAAAACATCATTCAGAGGAGAGGGATTTTGGTGGGAACATCTCAAGAACCTCCTTTTTGGGGAACTTCGCTCCCCAAAATGGAGTCACTCACAAAGATAAACACTTTTGGTCCATTTCGGAACCCAACTCATTATATTCTGAGCTGGAATACTTCAACTCCAGAACTTCTTGACTTGAGGACCTTCACAAGGAAAGCTAACTGGCGTTCAGTGACATCTGGTCCCCAACTTTTCCAAAAAACAGAACTATACATCACATCTACCCATCCCTGTCCTGTCTTTGATTGGTCCCTGGTACGAATTGATACGAACATTGATAATCTAACAATTGCTTCTTTTTTTTTTTTTGGTCCATCCATCTCGACGCTTGGTCCCAACTAGGACTCCTACTTCCCAGGGAACGTTGGTCCTCCTACGATAACAAAACGGGGTGAAGGGGAGGGTTTAGGCGGACAAACAAACAAAATATATCGATACCTATCTCTATATAACCACAAAGAAATAGACAAGAGTCCACAGAGACAACGCCAAGTAGGCAACATCGATGGGCAGTCCATAAACGTTGGTCGGCCTCGAAAGGCCCAAACGCCTTACAACTCGCTTAGACCCAGCTCATTGTCTCTGGTCTTGGAATGAGTTGACGGCAAAGACGACGGGCAAGGATTTGGACAGACGGACAGTTTGAGCCCTTTCTCCAGCCGTTCGTCCTCTTTGAGGATTGAGAAGATCTCAAAGATTGAGTTCAAGAGGAGGAGTAAGTGGGATTTCTCATTCTCTCCGGCATCTCGTCGTCAACGGAGGAGTTCTCGATCGGGGCGTTTCCATCAATATGCTTGGCCCGTTTCGACCGGGAGCAGGCCAAGGACAGCCGAATGTTCGCCGAGCTTCATCCGGCGCTGTGTGGACAGGCTGACGTTCTTGGTCAAGTAGTCAACGGCAGCTGGAGGAAACGAGAGAAGGAGGAAAACAAGGAGTAAACAAGTGCACCACCCTAAGGGCAAAACCATACCCATCCTTGACCCACCAAACTTGGAGGCAACTCAATGCAAACAAGTTGCTTGAACGTACAACTGCTTTTAATTATTATATTTCAACACTAGCTGTCCCCTGCCAGGCGTTGCTGTGGCCCAGTCTGGTGATCTGGAAAATATAGTAATGAGAAAGTGTTGGTTTCTAATATATGTAATTCCTTTATGTTTGAGAGTAAACAGTATTTCTTGTTGTTTCTTTGTCAGTGTTGATGTGGAGAGTGTCTGGTCTGCCTACTCTGGAATATGCAACATATCATTGTCCTTCTTTAAGGGTTTCTTTCAAATCTATGATACTATATCTGTGTGTGTGTGAGAGAGAATCCTATCTATCTATCTATCTATCATCTATCTATCTATCTATCTATCTATCTATCTATATTTATGGCTTGATGGCTCTTTGTCAGGAGGATTCTGATTACATTTTCTTCCCCTGGTGAAGAGAGTTGGACTGGATGGCCTTAAGTATTTTCTGTTGGGAAGTTTGCCCCATTTCTGTCATTTGTGGGTGTCAGAATGCTCTTTAATTGTAGTGAACTATAAATCCCAGGAACTACAAATCCCAAATGTCAAGGTCTATTTCCTCCAAACTCCATCTGTGTCCATATTTGGGCATATGGAATGTTTGTGTCAAGTTTGGTCAATATCCATCATTGTTTGAGTCCACAGTGCTCTCTGGATGTAGACGAACTACAACTCCCAAACTCAAGGTCAATGCCCACCAAACCCTTCCAGTGTGTTCTGTTGGTCATGGAAGTCCTGTATGCCATATTTTGTTGAATTTCATCATTGGTGGAGTTCAGAATGCTCTTTGATTGTAGGTGAACTATAAATCCCAGTAAGTACAAATCCCAAATATCAAGGTCTATTTCCCTTAAACTCAATTTATGTTCACATTTGGGCATATGGAATATTCGTGCCAAGTTTGGTCCAGATCCGTCATTGTTTGAGTCCACAGTGCTCTCTGGATGTAGGTGAACTACAACTCCCAAACTCAAGGTCAATGCCCACCAAACCCTTCCAGTGTGTTCTGTTGGTCATGGAAGTCCTGTATGCCATGTTTGGCTGAATTCCATCATTGGTGGAGTTCAGAATGCTCTTTGATTGTAGGTGAACTATAAATCCCAGCAACGACAATTCTCAAATGACAAACTCAATTTTTTTGAGTGGAGGACATAAATTAGACTGTAAGGTGTCTTGTGTCCAAATTTGGTGTCAATTCCCCCAGTGGTTTTTGAGTTCTGATGGTAGCACAAACAAACATTACATAGATTAATTAATTCAGTGACATCACTACTTCACTGTTCGCTTTCCGCGGACTCGCTATTTCGTGGGGAAGGAGGAGGAGGAAGTGAAGGAGGAGAAGGGCTCGCTTCCTTTCCTGTGTGGGTGAGGAAGGAGGAAGGGAGGGGGAAAGAGGAGCGTCCCTACTTCACGGATTTTCACTTATCCTGGAACGTAACACCCGCGATAAGTGAGGAAACACTGTACCAAATTAACACAGAGTTTATAGTGTGTTCTATTACTGAGTATAGTATTAGTTAGGCCCATTTTCAAAAGTAACTCTCCACAGTGATCTCTGGATGTAGGTGAACTACAATTCCAAAACCAAAGGACACTGCCCACCTAACCCTTCCAGTATTTTCTGTTGGTCTTAGGAGAACTGTGTGCCAAGTTTGGTTCAATTCCATCGTTGGTGGGGTTCAGAATGCTCTTTGATTTTAGGTGAACTACAAATCCCAGATGACAAAATCATTTTTTTGAGTGAAGGACATACATTGGGTTGTTAGGTGTCTTGTGTTCAAATTTGGTGTCAATCCCTCCAGTGGTTTTTGAGTTCTGATGGTAGCACGAACTAACATTACATTTTTAGTTATATAGATTAATTAATTCAGTGACATCACTACTTAACGGTTCGCTTTCCGCGGACTCGCTATTTCGCGGAGAAGGAGGAGGAGGAGAACTATAAATCCCAGCAACTACAACTCCCAAATGACAAAATTTTTTGAGTGAAGGACATACATTGGGTTGTTAGGTGTCTTGTGTTCAAATTTGGTGTCAATTAGTCCTGTGGTTATTGAGTTCTGTGAATACCACAAACGAACATTACATTTTTATTTATATAGATTAATTAATTCAGTGACATCACTACTTCACGGTTCGCTTTCCGCGGACTCGCTATTTCGCGGGGAAGGAGGAGGAGGAGAACTATAAATCCCAGCAACTACAACTCCCAAATGACAATTTTTTTTGAGTGAAGGACATACATTGGGTTGTTAGGTGTCTTGTGTCCAAATTTGGTGTCAATTTGTCCTGTGGTTATTGAGTTCTGTGAATACCACAAACGAACATTACATTTTTATTTATATAGATTAGCCCTCTGGGATCTCCTCGGAGAGCGGAAAACTACGAATCCCTGGTTTCTCTGGATCTTTTTATGGGGGAAACCAACGTTTGCCAAATTGAAAAGAGGAACGAGACAAGTGTCTTTACTTTACTCACTACTTTGGAAGTACTACTCAGAGAAGTAAGATTTGAAGATTTGATGCAAAATGACAACGTTCGCAGATGATGCAGCGATTGTCTTAGAAGACCCCTCGGAAACTTCTACGACGCGACACGGAGGAGCGAGCTCTCCTGCTGTTTTGGGAAACGGGAGAACGGGGCCAACTTGGAACCGTCCCGTCCGTTTCCCGGAGGCCGAGTCCGCCGTTAATGATGCCGCGGATGGAACGCCGAAGCGTGAAACAGATTCCTAATGGATGTGACAAGTCTAATAAGGGTTTTTGCCTGGAAGGGACCCCCCTTTGGGGCCGGCTGGTGACAGGACGCTGACGGCTCAAATTTGTTTACTCCTTGGCACCGACGGTGCCGTTCCTGCCAGCTTCTTATTAATCTAATTTGAGGCATTAGAACCGGGGAGACGGGGAGGGAGGGGGGATGCCAGCCGACGTGACTGAAGCCCCGCTAATAAGGAATGTCACCCGCCGAAGGCCGGGCGAAAAGAGAGGGAGAGGCAGGGATGGAGATCTATATCGGTATCTCGGCCATCTCTTGCTTCGCAATGCGCCTCCTGCGCAATGTGACGGGCGACGTCTATACCAAAGGAGTATACTGACCCTCAAATGGCACAAAAGACCCTCCTCATAAATGCATAGCAGAGTAACTTATTAGCAGCAGTGTGACCCAGCATCAGTAGCCCAATGTGATAGAAAGAGCAAAAACAAACAGATCGATGTTATCTCTTCCTTAGGAGGCTTTTCTTGACAGATGGATGGATGGATGAATGGTAGTAGTAGATGACAGGTGAATGGATGGATCAGTAGTAGTAGTTGGATAGAAAGATGATGGAGTAGATGATGGATGGAAGGATGAATGGTAGTAGTAGATGATAGGTGAATGGATTGATAGGTAGTAGTAGATGGATAGATAGGTGATGGAGTAGATGATGGATGGTGGTAGTAGATGAAAGGTGAATGGATGGATAGGTAGTAATAGATGGATGGATGGATAGATAGATAGATAGATAGATAGATAGATAGATAGATAGATAGATGATGGAGTAGAGGATGGATGGATGGATTGTAGTAGTAGTAGATGATAGGTGAATTGATGGATCGGTAGTAGTAGATGGATGGAAAGATGATGGAGTAGATGATGGATGGAAGGATGGATGGTAGTAGTAGACGATAGGTGAATGGATGGATCAGTAGTAGTAGATGGATGGAAAGATGATGGAGTAGATGATGGATGGATGGATGGATGGTAGTAGTAGATGATAGGTGAATGGATGGATAGGTAGTAATAGATGGATAGATAGATGATGGAGTAGATGATAAATAGAAGGATGGATGGTAGTAGTAGACAATAGGTGAATGGATGGATCAGTAGTAGTAGATGGATGGAAAGATGATGGAGTAGATGATTGATGGATGGATGGATGGTAGTAGTAGATGATAGGTGAATGGATGGATAGGTAGTAATAGATGGATAGATAGATAGATGATGGAGTAGATGATAGATAGAAGGATGGATGGTAGTAGTAGACGATAGGTGAATGGATGGATCAGTAGTAGTAGATGGATGGAAAGATGATGGAGTAGATGATGGATGGATGGATGGTAGTAGTAGATGATAGGTGAATGGATGGATAGGTAGTAATAGATGGATAGATAGATAGATGATGGAGTAGATGATAGATAGAAGGATGGATGGTAGTAGTAGACGATAGGTGAATGGATGGATCAGTAGTAGTAGATGGATGGAAAGATGATGGAGTAGATGATTGATGGATGGATGGATGGTAGTAGTAGATGATAGGTGAATGGATGGATAGGTAGTAATAGATTGATAGATAGATAGATGATGGAGTAGATGATAGATAGAAGGATGGATGGTAGTAGTAGACGATAGGTGAATGGATGGATCAGTAGTAGTAGATGGATGGAAAGATGATGGAGTAGATGATGGATGGATGGATGGTAGTAGTAGATGATAGGTGAATGGATGGATAGGTAGTAATAGATGGATAGATAGATAGATGATGGAGTAGATGATAGATAGAAGGATGGATGGTAGTAGTAGACGATAGGTGAATGGATGGATCAGTAGTAGTAGATGGATGGAAAGATGATGGAGTAGATGATGGATGGATGGATGGTAGTAGTAGATGATAGGTGAATGGATGGATAGGTAGTAATAGATGGATAGATAGATAGATGATGGAGTAGATGATAGAAGGATGGATGGTAGTAGTAGACGATAGGTGAATGGATGGATCAGTAGTAGTAGATGGATGGAAAGATGATGGAGTAGATGATGGATGGATGGATGGTAGTAGTAGATGATAGGTGAATGGATGGAGAGGTAGTAGTAGATGGATAGATAGATAGATGATGGAGTAGATGATAGATGGATGGATGGATGCTAGTAGTAGATGGTAGGTGAATCGATGGATAGGTAGTAGATGGATAGATAGATGATGGAGTAGATGATAGATGGATGGATGGTAGTAGTAGATTATAGATGGATGGATGGATACATAGATGGTTGAGTAGATGATAGGTAGATAGATACTTGAGTAGATCATGGGTTAGGGTTATGCTTAGGCTTAAAGTGGATAGATGATAGTATAGATGACAGATGAACTGATGGTAGTAGTAGATGACAGGTGAATGGATGGATAGATAGATGATTAAGTAGATGATAGATGGATGGATGAATAGTTGATTAGGTGAATGGATGGATGCATAGATGGTTGAGTAGATGATGGGTGGATGGGCGGGCGGTTGAGTAGATGATAGTCAGGTGGATGGATGGATAGTTAGATGGTTGAGTAGATGATAGTTGGATGGTTGGATGGTTGAGTAGATGATGGGTAGATAGATAGATAGTTGAGTAGATGATGGATGGATGGATGATAGTATAGATGACAGATGGATGGATGGTAGTAGTAGATTATAGGTGAATGGATGGATAGATAGATGATGAAGTAGATGATAGATGGATGGCTGAGTAGAGGATCAGTAATAATAATAATAATAATAATCCTTTATTTATACCCTGCTAACATCTCCCTAAGGACTCGGTGCGGCTTACAAGAGGCCAAGGCCACACTGAGTCCTTCAGGAGATGTTAGCGGGGTATAAATAAAGGTTTATTATTATTATTATTATTATTATTATTATTATTGATCATCTACTCAGCCATCCATCTATCATCTACTCCATCATCTATCTCCATCCATTCACCTATCATCTACTACTACCATCCATCCATCTGTCATCCATCCATCCATCCATCATCTACTCAACTATCTATCTACCCATCATCTACTCAACCATCCAACCATCAGTAGATAGAGTTGAGTAGATAATAGGTGGATAGATGATAGATAGGGAATTGAAGACCAAAACATCTGGTGACCCACAGGTTGAGACTTATGTAGTGACCCTCAGAGGCTATTCTTTGCTTTCTTCTGAGGCTGAGAGAGTGTGACTCGCCTAAGGTAAGTCTTAGTGGGTTTGCAATGCCAAGCGGGGATTCAAACCCTAGATTCATAACCCAAACTCTCAAACTATGTCGTCTCTGGATCATGATAATATCTATATATTGAAAAATGTTGGTGCCAGGAATGAAAATAGGAATGTTGTGATCGAGAAGTAGTGGATGGAAAGGGGGGAAATATATCTACAACAGGAAAAAATTGGGTGGAAGAAGGTCTGTCTTCCACCTTCTCTCTCTCTCTCTCTCTCCTTCCTTCCCTCCCCGAAACACAAATACGCAAACACAAACCGGGGTGTGACTAACACCTTGCCCGGGGCTGTCCTTATTGGAAATACACGGTTATCGGGATTTGTTTAAGATTTTTATCAATCACACGTGTGCGCCTGAGAAGCGAGAGGAAGGTCAAAGAGTCAATAGATCAAACTCTAAGGGAGAGAACGAGAAAAGGAGAGGAGGAGGAGGAAACAGAGCGAGCCGGGCCTCTCCCGATACACAAGGTTTTCATTTCCAAGGGGAGGACCCCCGTTAAAAGTCAAAGGGATGGGTGGAAAAAGAGGTCAACTCGCGAGTCGTTCAGAAATTGGTGATAATTGGCACCAAGCAGAATTTGAACGGGCAGCCAAACGGGCAGCCAAAGTTTAGCCAACTTATAGGGAAAGTTCAGGCTGGATGCAGTAGAGGAAAGGCAGAACGACAGAGGTAAAGAGGAAGCACAAGAATATCCGGCTAATGATTTTCAATGGATTCAGCCTGTGTGTAGCTCGTTCTATGTATTTTAATAGTGTTGTGCCTTATCTTTATGCTTTAATTATGTTGTACCCCACAAGGAGAGGTGGGTAATAATAATAATAATAATAATAATAATAATAATAATAATAATAATAATAATAATAATATAAAATAATATAATATATAATAATAATAAAAACAAAAATAAAACAATATAATATAATAGGATAATAATAATAATAAATAAACAATATAACAATATAATAAGGGGATAATAATAATAATAAATAAAATTAAAGTGAAACAATATAATAATATAATATAATAATAATAAAAAAATGATATAACAATATAATAGGATAATAATGATAAATAAAATAAAACTAATATAATATAATAATGGGATAATAATAATAATAAATAAAATTAAAGTAAAACAATATAATATAATAAAAATGATATAACAATATAATAATAGGATAATAATGATAAATAAAATAAAACTAATATAATATAATAATGGGATAATAGTAATAAATAAAATTAAAGTAAAACAATATAATATAATAAAAATGATATAACAATATAATAATAGGATAATAATGATAAATAAAATAAAACTGATATAATATAATAATGGGATAATAATAATAAATAAAATTAAAGTAAAACAATATAATAATATAATATAATAATAATAATATAATATAATAATTGGATAATAATAAATAAAGTAAAATAATATAATATAATAATGGGATAGTAATAATAAATAATATAAAATAATATTATATAATAATAGGATAATAATAATAACAAATAAAAACAAAACACTATAGTAATATAATATAATAATAGGATAATAATATTAATATAATAATGGGATAATAATAATAAATAAAATTAAAGTAAAACAATATAATAATATAATATAATAAAAATGATATAACAATATAATATAATAATAGGATAATAATGATAAATAAAATAAAACTAATATAATATAATATAATAATGGAATAATAATAATAATAAATAAAATTAAAGTAAAACAATATAATAATATAATATAATAAAAATGATATAACAATATAATATAATAATAGGATAATAATGATAAATAAAATAAAACTAATATAATATAATATAATAATGGAATAATAATAATAATAAATAAAATTAAAGTAAAACAATATAATAATATAATACAATAATAGGATAATAATAACTAAAAAAACAAAACACTATAGTAATATAATATAATATAATAGGATAATAATAATAATAAATATCCTATTATCCTATCTTATTATCCTATTATTATAATAATAGGAAAATAAGATAGAATAATAGAGTATTTACTATTATAACAAATAAATAAATAAATAAAAATAAAACAATATGACAATAGAATATAATAATATTATGATAATATTAAATAAAATTAAAGTAAAACAATATAACAATATAATATAATAATAAATAAAATTAAAGTAAAACAATATGATGATATAATAATAGGATAATAATAATAAATATCCTCTTATCCTATCTTATTAATAATAGGATAATAATAATAAATAAATAAAAATAAAACAATATAATATAATATAACAATAGGATAATAATAAATAAAATGAAATAAAATAAAAACAATATTACAATATAAAATAATAATGGGATAATAACAATAAATAAAATTAAAGTAAAACAATATAACAATATAATATAATAATAGGATAATACTAATAAATAAATAAAATAAAACAACATAATAATAATATAATAAGATAATAATAATAAAAATTAAAATAAAACAATAATATAATACATAATAATAGGATGATGATGATGACAATAATAATAATAATAATAATAATAATAATAATAATTGTGGTTATTGTTGTTCAAGTTTCGAGGGTCATTTGAATTACCTCCCAGGCAATACGATGGCATGGACAATGCCAACTTTGGCCTTCCATAATATACCTTGACCCTTTGGGATTGTGTCTGATTCCTTCATATCTAATCCTTGAACCCTCCTCCTCGGCCTGGTGGAGATTTGGCTCAAGTTTCGGTGATCCGGTCAAACCCGGAGGGCCGTTGACCCTCCCAGCTCGTTTTGGGAATGGGTCTCAGCCACCAAGGTCGACTTGGTGGACCGACCCCGGTGGAAATGAATGTTGGTGACCCCATAAACTCGATAAGGGAGATGACCCCCCCCCCCAAATGTGTCTCGGTGACCTTGGTAAACTTGGAAGAGAGAGAGAGAAAGAGAATGAGAGAGACGGGCCTTGCAGTTCAGAAGAAATGACCAAAGGACCTGGGCCTCCTTGCCTTGGGCTTGCAATGCTTCACCCTTTCGCCCCTTTGCGCACCCCATTTCCTGTTTGATTCCGACCGAAACCGAAGTTCCTCCTTGAATTAAAGGCCTTGATTCTCAGGAATGTGTGACCCCGTCATAAAGACACGGGGTTTGATCCCTTGAGCGGGAGACTCGGTCGAGAGTCCCTGGGAATGCGCAGAGTCACATTCTGATGCTTGGAAGTCACTCATTTCAAACAACACCTCACTCGAAATCGAGCCCTACTAAGTTCAGTGATTGCTGGTGACCCCCAATTTGGGAGAAAGATGAGTCTTCTGGACTAAAGTCTGGACTAAAACCCAGCACACCGACCGCAGTGGAGGATGTCCATGTGGTGGGGTGACACCAACCCTAGTGTGAAACTGGTTGATAAATGGAGTTGATTCCATGTAGAATCAATGGAAATGCCATCAGCCAATATCTCAAAAGAACATCTCAAAAGAAACGCCATTGGGTTGTGTCCTGGGATCCATCCCTCCACTTATCATCTACTCAACCATCTATCCATCTATTCATCTACCTATCATCTATTCAACCATTCATCCATCATCCACCTATCATCTACTCAACCATCAAGACATCCATCTATTTACCTATTCTCTGTTCAACCACCCATCCACCTATCATCTACTCAACCATCTATCCATCCATCCACCTATCATCTACTAAACCATCAAGACATCCATCCATTTACCTATTCTCTGTTCAACCATCCATCCACCTATCATCTACTCAACCATCTATCCATCCACCTATCTACTCAACCATCAAGACATCCATCCATTTACCTATTCTCTATTCAACCATCTATCCATCCACCCATCCATCCACCCATCCACCTATCATCTACACACATATCTATCTATCTATCTGTCTGTCTGTCTGTCTGTCTGTCTGTCTATCTATCTGTCTATCTGTTTACCTATCATCTACTCAACCATCAAGACATCCATCCATTTACCTATTCTCCATTCAACCATCTATCCATCCACCTATCATCTACACATCTATCCATCCATCTATCTATCTGTCTACATATCATCTACTCAACCATCCACCCCTCTATTCATCTACCTATCATCTATTCAACCATTCATCCATCCATCCACTTATCATCTACTCAAGACATCCATCCATTTACCTATTCTCTATTCAACCATCTATCTATCCACCCATCCACCCATCATCTACGTATCTATCTATCCATCTATCCATATGTCTACCTACCATCTACTCAACCATTCATCCATCATCCACCTATCATCTACTCAACCATCAAGACATCCATCCATTTACCTATTCTCTATTCAACCATCTATCCATTCATCCACCTATCATCTACTCAACTATCTCTATCTATCTACCTATCATCTACTCAACCATCTATCCACCCATCCACCATCTACTCAACTATCAATCATTCTACCTACCTCCTATCATCTACTCAATCATTTATCCACCTATCTACCATCCATTCATCTATCACCTACTCAACCATCCATCCATTCACCTATCATGTACTCTACCACCGATCTCTATCCATTCATTCACCTATCATCTACTCAATCATCAGATCCACCATCCACCTATCATCTACTCCACCAGCATCCATCCATCATCTACACTAACATCCATTCATCCACCCATCATCTACTCAACCATCTATTTATCCATCCATCCATTCATCTACCTATCTACCATCTACTCAACCACCCACACACCTATCATCTACTCAACCAGTTATGCATCCATCCATTCGCCTATTGTCTACTCAATCATCCATCCACTGATCTATCTACCTATAACCTAATCAACCATCTATCATCTACTCAACCATCCATCAATCGACTTATCATCTACTCAACTCTCATCTACTTAACCATCTATCCTTCCTTCATTCCTTCCTTCCATCCATCCATCCATCCATCCATCCATCCATCCATCCATCCATCTACCTATCATCTACTCAACCATCTATCCATTCATCTGCCATCTACTCAACTATCAATCATTCTTCCTACCTCCTATCTACTCAATCATTTATCCACCTATCTACCATCCATTCATCTATCACCTACTCAACCACCCATCCATCTATCATCTACTCATCCATCCATCCATCCATCCATTCACCTATCATGTACTCTACCACCTATCTCTATCCATTTATTCACCTATCATCTACTCAACCATCCAACTATCTACCTACCTATCATCTACTCAACCATCAGATCCACCATCCACCTATCATCTACTTAACCATCTATCCTTCCTTCCTTCCTTCCTTCCATCTATCTAGCTATCTATCTATCTATCTATCTATCTATCTATCTATCTATCTATCATATACTCAACCATTCATCTGTCATCCTCAATGGGACGGGCTACTTACTTTGCCCATACTGCCCGTACTGGTATCCGGCCACGGGGTCCACGCTGTATCCGGTGGTGGTGTAGGTGGGGGGGCAGTAGGACTGGGAAGTGGGGAGGCTGTCCACAGACTTGATGGAGTCGCTCCTCTGGCTGCAGCTGGCCGAGATGGAGTTGGCGGTCTCCAGGCTGCCGTGGAGCGGGGAGATGGAGAAGTCGGCCTGGGGCTGAGCGGGGACCCCGCTGGGGTTGCTCAGGATGCTCATCACCTGCAACAAGGGGGGAGAAACAAGGAGGGACCCCGTCAGTCAAGATGTGAGGAGAAGGTGGTCGTGTACATAGCGAAGGAGGAGAGGAAGGAGATGAAGACAATGGAGGAGTCAGAAGAGAAGGAGAAGAAGGAGAATGTGGAGAAAGAAGGTCAAAGAAGAAGAGGAGGAAGAAAAAAGGAAGAGGAAGGAGGAGGATACGGAATTGGGGGAAGAAGTAGAAAAAGAAAGAGAGAAGAAGGAAGGAGGAGGAAGAATAGGAGGAAGGCGACGAAGGAAGAGAAGAAGAAAAGGAAGGAAGAGGAGGTGAAGTAGGAGAATATGGAATTGGATGAAGAAGTAGAAAAAGAAAGAGAAAGAGAAGACGGATGTAGGAGGAAGAATAGGAGGAAGGTGTCAAAGGAAGAGAAGAAGAAAAGGAAGGAGGAGGAGGAGAGAGGAGAATATGGAAGTGGAGGAAGAAGTAGAAAAAGAAAGAGAAGAAGGAAGGAGGAGGAAGAACAGGAGGAAGATGACAATGGAAGAGAAGAAGAGAAGGAAGGAAGAGGAGAAGGAGGAGAATATGGAATTGGAGGAAGAAGTAGAAAAAGAGAGGACGGAGGAGGAAGAATAGGAGGAAGGTGACAAAAGAAGAGAAGAAGAAAAGGAAGGAAGAGGCGGAGAAGGAGGAGAGTATGGAATTGGAGAAAAAGAAACTGAAAGAGAAGAAGGAAGGAGGAGGAAGAATAGGAGGAAGGTGATGAAGAAAGAGAAGAAAAGGAAGAGGAGGAGAAAGAAGAGAATATGGAATTGGAAGAAGTAGAAAAAGAAAGAGAGAAGAAGGAAGAAGGAGGAAGAATAGGAGGAAGCTGATGAAGGAAGAGAAGAAAAGGAAGGAAGCGGAGCAGAAGGAGGAGAATATGGAATTGGAGGAAGAAGTAGAAAAAGAGAGAAGGACGGAGGAGGAAGAATAGGAGGAAGGTGATGAAAGAAGAGAAGAAGAAAAGGAAGGAAGAGTAGGAGAAAGAGGAAAATACGGAATTGGAAAAGAAAGAAGAAGGATGGAGAATAGGATGAAGGTGATGAAGGAAGAGAAGAAGAAAAGGAAGGAAGAGGAGGAGAAGGAGGAGACTATGGAATCGGAGGAAGAAGTAGAAAAAGAAAGAGAAGGATGTAGGGATGAGGAAAGAAGGAGGAGAAAGAGAAGAAGAAAGGAGGAGGAAGTAAAGGGGCAGGGGAGGAAGGTAGAGTAGAAGAAAAAGAAGAAAGAGGAGAAGGAGGAGAATATGGAATCGGAGGAAGAAGTAGAAAAAGAAAGAGAAGGAGAAGAAGGAAGGAGAAGGAAGGAGGAGGAAGATTAGGAGGAAGGTGAAGAAGGAAGAGGATGAGTAAGAAGAAGCAGAATAAGGAAGAGAAGGGGAAGATGGAATAGGAGCACAAGGAAAAAGAAAGACAAAGGAGGAAGAATAGGAGGAGGAAGAAGGTGAAGAAGGAAGAGGAGAAGAAAAAGGAGGAAGGGGAGGAAGAAGAGGAGGAGATGGAATAGAAGGAGGAAGAAGAAGAAAAAGAGAGAGAAGGTGAAGAAGGAAGAAGAGGAAGAAGAAAAAAGAAGAGGAGGAAGAGAAGAAGGAGGAAATGGAATAGGAGAAGGAGGGAGAAGAAGGAAAAGAAGGAAGAGGAGGAAGAAGAGGAAAGAGAAGAAGGATGTGAAGGAACACAACCTCTTGGCCACCTTGGAAGGCCTGGGCTCTGGAAGAAGGGCCTTCCACATGACCTTCTTCCTTTCCCGTAATGCGTTGCTTCTCGGAGCATCGCCGTGCCTAATGCAAAATCGATTGCCCTTCTGCTTCCGATAAGTATATTTTCTTAATCGGACGGGAAATCTGTCTTCCTGTCCTGTCCATCAGGATGATTGGCACTTTGTGAGTTTTTGTGAATTTTCTGCCCATTTTCTTTCACATTTCGGGGACTCACGGGCGAATCAGCCATTGCACTTTGTGCCACCAGGTGGTGCACTTTTTTTGCATTGCACTAGTACGCATTACTTGTTTTGCCCCAGACTCGCACGCTTGGTATGCCACAAACTGCCCTATTCGTTACACACCCTATCAATTGGTGCCGTTTTTTACACATTATCAACTGGTGCACTTTTTGAATACTCTCACTGAATGAACTTTCCCCGTGCCACCAGCTGCTGAACTTTTTGCACACTTGTATTGCATGCCACACCATCCGGTGCACTTTCCCCACAATACATTGCCTGCCTGCTTGAAGGATTGGGAGAGTGATCTGACTGGTAGTGCAAGGGTAGTGCAAACAACGTGGACAGAAGTGCGCTGGAAGGTGGTCTGCAACATGCAAAAGTGCATCCCTGGATGACATGCAATAAGGTCACGAGATGGTGGAATGCAATGAGTACACCGGTCAACGTGCAAATAGTGCACTAGCTGATTAAGCATAATAAGAGCACTAGTTGAGGGCATGCACTAATGCAACTGGCAGGCAGGAAGTGTATTGTGAGGATTGTGAGGTGTGTAATACAAGTGTGCCGCTTGATTGTGTGCAAAAGGTTCACCAGCTGGTGGGCATAGGAAAAGTTTGTTCAGTGAGAGTATTCATACACTAGTGCACTTGGTGCATGCCATCAACTAGTGCTCTTGTTATGCACAATCAACTGGTGCACTATTTGCACATTGACTGGTGTACTCATTGCACGCCATCATTTAGTGCCCGTACTGCATGTCATCCAGGGATGCACTTTTTGCATGTCGACTCATGCCCTTATTGTACGCCACTATCCAGCACACTTTCTTCCATGTTGATTGCACAGACTTGCCCTCGTGCACTTGGTGTATGCAATCGAATAGTGATTTTATTATGCACAATCAGCTGGTGCACTATTTGCACATTAAGTGGTGTACTCATTGCACGACATCATCTAGTGACGTACTGCATGTCATCCAGGGATGCACTTTCTGCACGGCAACTCATGCCCTTATTGCACACCAGACTTGCACTAGTGCACTAGGTGTATGCCATCGACTAGTGGTTTTATTATGCACAATCAGCTGGTGCACTATTTGCACATTAAGTGGTGTACTCATTGCACACTATCATCTAGTGCCCTTACTGCATGTCATCCAGGGATGCACTTTTTGCACGTCGACTCATGCCCTTATTGCACACCAGACTTGCACTAGTGCACTAGGTGTATGCCATCGACTAGTGGTTTTATTATGCACAATCAGCTGGTGCACTATTTGCACATTAAGTGGTGTACTCATTGCACACTATCATCTAGTGCCTTTACTGCATGTCATCCAGGGATGCACTTTTTGCATGTCGACTCATGCCCTTATTGCACACTGGACTTGCATTAGTGCACTTGGTGTATGCCATCGACTAGTGGTTTTATTATGCACAATCAGCTGGTGCACTATTTGCACGTTAAGGGATGTACTCATTGCATGCGATCATCTAGTGACGTACCAGGGATGATGCACTTTTTGCACGTCGACTCATGTCCTTATTGTACACCAGACTTGCACTAGTGCACTAGGTGTATGCAATCGACTAGTGGTCTTATTACGCACAATCAGTTGGTGCACTATTTGCACGTTGAGTGGTGTATTCATTGCACTCCACCATCTAGTACCCTTACTGCATGTCATCCAGGGATGCACTTTTTGCACATCGACTCGTGCCTTTATTGCACACCACCTTCCATCGCACATCCGTCCACATTGCTTGCACACTACACTTGCATGTTTTGCACACTACCAGTCAGGTCACTCTCCCAATCCTTCAGACTCTTGAGTTTTTAGCTCAGTGTGAAGAAGTTTGCATTGTTTTGCACCAATATTCTTGAACCAGTTGACTTTTCTGCTCCTCTAGAGGAGCAGGAACCGAACCAAATCACTTTGGCTCCGATGGCCTTAAATGAGGAAAAGGCGACGGCGACGAAGAAGAAGCAGCAGACGGCGGGCTCCCCTCCTCTGTTTTATTTTATTTTTCCCGATTCTCGCAACCCCATCACATTCTCCCCTCTGGGATTTCGTCGCTCCCTCTCATGCTGTAAAAGAAGGCCAGGTTCCCCCCCCTCCTCTTCTCTCTCTCTCTCTTTTTTGAAAAAGAAGAAGAAGAAATGTAATTAATTCTCTCCGTTTCTGAGCCTGCCCTCGGGGCCGATGTCCGTGGAAGCTCAAGCCGGGAAATGTGCGCCCTTTACGATAAACGGAGGCGGCTTCGGAACGCCGCGCCCAATTAGGAGAACCAATCTCGGCCATCGATAGCTTTATTTTTAGGTCTGGAGGTTGGGGCCGGCGGGGGGCAGGTGGGTCTCGGGGAAACGGGCAGGCAGCGAGACGAGCCTCCTGGGTCCTACATGCGAATCACCAGGCTTTAGAGATGGAGGACAACCCAAAGGCCACCTAGTCCGGCCTCATTCGGCACTCTGGAACCACCCCTGAGCTCTGGCCAAAGCAGAATACAGAGGGACTGTGACTCCCCTCCATCTAACACTGGACTCCCATTGCCCTTTCGTGCCTCTACATTCTGCCGTTGGCTGAGGTTGGGTGAGATCCTTTCCACCTGTCCTGCTTCGATGCCTGGTGACACCCAACTTGGTCTAGGAGTCACCCATTGATCTAGGATTGACTCTGCCTAGTTGTCCATCCATCCATCCATCCATCCATCCATCCATCCATCCATCCATCTGTCCCTCATCTATCTACTCCACCATTCAATATCCATCTATCCTTCCTCCATCTTCTCTACCATCCATCATCTATTTACCCTTCCATTCAACATCCATCCTTCCCTCATCTACTCTACCATTCATCCATTCAATCATCCATTATCTCTACTCTACCACTCTGCATCTACTCTACCCTTCCATCCAACATCCATCCATCCTTCATCTACTCTGCCATCCATCCATCCATCCCTCCTTCATCTAGCATTCATTCATTCATTCACCATCTCTCTACTCTACTCTACCATCCATCCATCCGCCCATCTGTCCCTCATCTATCTACTCTACCATTCAACATCCATCTATCCTTCCTCCATCTTCTCTACCATCCATCATCTATTTACCCTTCCATTCAACATCCATCCTTCCCTCATCTACTCTACCTTTCATCCATTCAATCATCCATTATCTCTACTCTACCACTCTGCATCTACTCTACCCTTCCATCCAACATCCATCCATCCTTCATCTACTCTGCCATCCATCCATCCCTCCTTCATCTAGCATTCATTCATTCATTCACCATCTCTCTACTCTACTCTACCATCCATCCATCCGCCCATCTGTCCCTCATCTATCTACTCCACCATTCAATATCCATCTATCCTTCCTCCATCTTCTCTACCATCCATCATCTATTTACCCTTCCATTCAACATCCATCCTTCCCTCATCTACACTACCATTCATCCATTCAATCATCCATTATCTCTACTCTACCACTCTGCATCTACTCTACCCTTCCATCCAACATCCATCCATCCTTCATCTACTCTGCCATCCCTCCTTCATCTAGCATTCATTCATTCATTCAACATCTCTCTACTCTACTCTACCATCCATCCATCCGCCCATCTGTCCCTCATCTATCTACTCCACCATTCAATATCCATCTATCCTTCCTCCATCTTCTCTACCATCCATCATCTATTTACCCTTCCATTCAACATCCATCCATCCCTCATCTACTCTACCATTCATCCATTCAATCATCCATTATCTCTACTCTACCACTCCGCATCTACTCTACCCTTCCATCCAACATCCATTCATCCTTCATCTACTCTGCCATCCCTCCTTCATCTAGCATTCATTCATTCATTCATTCATTCATCCACCATCTTTACTCTACCATCCGTCCATCCGTCCATCTGTCCCTCATCTATCTGCTCTACCATTCAATATCCATCTATCCTTCCTCGATCTTTTCTACTGTTCATCAACCATTTACCCTACTATCTAACATCCATCCATCCCTCAGCTACTCTACTATCCATCATCTATTTACCCTTCCATTCAACATTCATCCATGCCTCATCTACTCTACCATTCATCCATTGAATCATCTCTCTACTCTACCACTTCTCATCTACTCTACCATCCATCCACCATCTACCCTTCCATCCAACATCCATCCATCCTTAATCTACTCTGCCATCCCTCATGGATGGATGATCTAGCATTCATCCATTCATCCACCATCTCTCTACAATACTCTACTCTACCATCCATCTGTCCGTCCGCCTGTCCATCTGTCCATCACCTATCTATTCTACCATTCAATATCCACCTATCCTTCCTACATCTTCCATCCATCATCTATTTACCCTACTATCTATCCATCTCTCATCTACTCTACCATCCATCATCCATTTACCCTTACATCCAACATCCATCCATCCTTCATCTACTCTGCCATCCATCCATCCCTCCTTCATCTAACAATTATCCACCATCTCTCTACTCTACTCTACCATCCATCCACCTGTCCATCATTTATTTACCCTTCCATTCAACATCCATCCATGCCTCATCTACTCTTCATCCACTGAATCATCTATTATCTCTCTACTCTACCACTCCTCATCTACTCTACCATCCACCCACCAGCTACCCTTCCATCCAACATCCATCCATCCTTCATCTACTCTGTCATCCATCCATCTCTCCATCTGCTCTTCAATCCAATACCCATCCATCCATCCATCCCTCCTTCATCTAGCATTCATCCATTCATCCACCATCTCTCTACTCTACTCTACTATCCATCCATCCATCCATCTGTCCCTCATCTATCTACTATATCATTCAACATCCATCTATCCATCCCCATCTTCTCTACCATCCACCATCTATTTACCCTACTATCTAACATCCACCCATCCCTCAGCTGCTTTACCATCCATCATCTATTTTGATACAACATCCATCCCACATCCACTCTACCATCCCTCCATCTCTCCATCTACTCTTCCATCCATCTATCCATTCCTACCAGCTGTTACTCCCTACCATTCCTACCAGGGGTTGTGGGAGTTGAAGTCCTTCATCTATCATTTCATCCACCATCTCTCTATTCTACCATCCATCAATTCATTCACCATCTCTCTACCATCAGTCCATCCCTCTTTCATCTATTCAACCATCCATCCATCATATATCTGCCCTTCCATCCAAAATCCATCCATCCCACATCTACTCTACCATCCACCCATCTTTCCATTCAATATCTTCCATTCAATATCCATCCATTCAATATCCATCCATCTATCTACTCTTCCATTCAATATCCATCCATCTATCCATTCCTCACCGACTCTTCCATCCATCCACCCATTCCCCCCTTCATCTAGCATTCATCCATTCATCCACTATCTCTCTAATCTAGTCTACTCTTACTCTACCATCCATCCATCCTTCCTCTATCTACTCTACCATCCATTCATCCATCATCTCTCTACCATCTGCCCTCCCTCCTTCATCTATTCTACTGTCCATTTGTCCCTCCTTTAGTGATTGTATCCATCCATCATATAGCTACCCTTCCATCCAACATCCATCCATCCATCCATCTTTCATCTACCATCCATCCATCATTTCTCTAATCTACTCTGCCATCCATCGATACCTCCTTTATTTACTCTACTCTACCATCCATCCATCCATCCACCACCTCTCTACCATCACTCCACCCCTCCTTAATCTATTCTACTGTCCATACATCCCTACTTTAGCTATTGTACCATCCATCCATCCATCATATATCTATCCTTCCAGCTAACATCCATCCATCCTTCATCTACTGTCCATCCAACTCTCCATCTACTCTTCAATCCAATATTGATCCATCCATCCATCATTTCTCTACCATCCATCTATACCTCCTTTATCTATTCTACCATCCATCCATCCATTCACTGTCTCTGTGCCATCTGTCCATTCCTCCTTCATCTATTCTACCATCCATCCATCATACCCTTCCATCCAACATCCATCCATCCATCCACCCCACATCCACCATCCATCAATCTCTCCATCTATTCTTTCATCCATCTATCCATTTCTCATCGACTCTGCCATCCATCCATCCATCCATCCATCCATCCATCCATCCATCCATCACCTCTCTCCCATACGTCCATCCCTCCTTATCTACTTTACCACCAACCCATCCACCCACCCATCCATTCACCATCTCTCTACCATCTGTCCTTCCCTCCTTTATCTATTCTACCATCCACCCACCCACCCATCCATCCTATTCACCACCTCTCTACCATCCGTCCATTCCTCCTTTATCTACTCTACCATCCATCCATTCACTATCTCTCTCCCATCCGTCCATCCCTCCTTTATCTACTCTACCATCCACCCACCTGTCCATCCATCCATTCACCATCTCTCTCCCATCTCTCCATCCCGCCTTTATCTACTCTACCATCCACCCCATCCATCCATCCATTCACCATCTCTCTACCATTCGTCCATCCCTCCTTTATCTACTCGACCATCCATCCATCCATTCACCATCTCTCTACCATTCGTCCATCCCTCCTTTATCTACTCGACCATCCATCCATCCATCCATCCATCCATTCACCATCTCTCTACCATCCGTCCATCCCTCCTTTATCTACTCTACCATCCACCCCATCCATCCATCCATTCACCACCTCTCTACCATCCGTCCATTCCTCCTTTATCTACTCTACCATCCACCCCATCCATCCATCCATTCACCATCTCTCTACCATTCGTCCATCCCTCCTTTATCTACTCTACCATCCATCCATCCATCCATCCCCCATCTCTCTCCCATCTGTCCATCCCTCCTTTATCTACTCTGCCATCCATCCATTCACCACCTCTCTCTCATCTGTCCATCCCTCCTTTATCTACTCTGCCATCCATCCATTCACCACCTCTCTCTCATCTGTCCATCCCTCCTTTATCTACCATCTACCCATCCATCCATTCACCACCTCTCTCCCATCCGTCCATCCCTCCTTTATCTACTCTACCATCCACCCCATCCATCCATCCATTCACCATCTCTCTCCCATCCGTCCATCCCTCCTTTATCTACTCTACCATCCACCCCATCCATTCACCATCTCTCTACCATTCGTCCATCCCTCCTTTATCTACTTGACCATCCATCCATCCATTCACCATCTCTCTCCCATCTCTCCATCCTTCTTTTATCTACTCTACCATCCACCCACCTGTCCATCCATCCATTCACCACCTCTCTCCCATCCGTCCATCCCTCCTTTATCTACTCTACCATCCACCCCATCCATCCATCCATTCATTCACCATCTCTCTACCATTCGTCCATCCCTCCTTTATCTACTCAACCATCCATCCATCCATTCACCACCTCTCTCCCATCCGTCCATCCCTCCTTTATCTACTCTACCATCCACCCACCTGTCCATCCATCCATTCACCATCTCTCTACCATTCGTCCATCCCTCCTTTATCTACTCTACCATCCACCCCATCCATCCATCCATTCATTCACCATCTCTCTACCATTCGTCCATCCCTCCTTTATCTACTCAACCATCCATCCATCCATTCACCACCTCTCTCCCATCCGTCCATCCCTCCTTTATCTACTCTACCATCCACCCACCTGTCCATCCATCCATTCACCATCTCTCTACCATTCGTCCATCCCTCCTTTATCTACTCTACCATCCATCCATCCATCCATCCCCCATCTCTGTCCCATCTGTCCATCCCTCCTTTATCTACCATCTACCCATCCATCCATTCACCACCTCTCTACCATCTCTCCATCCCTCCTTCATCTATCCTAGAAGAGCAAACTCCTTAAGTATGGACCCCAATGTTCGACCTCCGCTCCGTTTGCACGCTCTCCGCTCGGCGTATTCTCAATATTTGCAAAAGCTCGTCTGGAATTAGATGGGGGGGAGCCAGGAGGCGCCGGAGCGTTTCCGATTCCCCCGAAACCCTCTCGTCGGAATCCCTCGGCGAAGAGCGGATCTCGGTGTCATTAAAAGGGATTCTTCCCTTCCCGCCCGGCACTACATTCCCTAATCCCCGGAGAATATTCAAGGGACGGTTTCCCTCCGCACCTCACTTAATATTTCCAATCTCGGCGCCGAGTTCCTTAAACCCCAATTTATCCCTCGCTCAGCTGCAAAGTAAACGGCCTTCTCCTCCTCCTCCTCCCCGCCGCCGCCTTAATACCTTCTGCATAATCATAGAATAGTTTCCGCCTTAAGCACAGGCCGGGCCTTCCTCGAGTTCTCCAACCAAACTGGGAGAAGTTCCTTTTCTTGGACTACAAGTCCCAGTATCCCCCAACAAGCATTGCTATTGGATGTTCCCATAGGAAGCGAACCTATTTTGGGAGGCAGGGCCTTTTCGGTGTCAGCTCCGCAAAACTGCGAGATTTTCGGCATCCAAAAAAGACCTTTCCCTACATTGACAATGAGAGTTTTTAACAGACATGACATTGGACTAGACGTTCCTTTAATTGCTCCCATTTCCAGTTTGAATGTTATTGACACTGACTTTGCAACGTTATTGATCATTCACTTACGATGTAATGTTATTGATAGTTTGTAATGTTATTGATAGTTTACTTTGAAATGTCATTAATCGTTAACTTACTTTGTGTTATTGATTGTTGACTTACTTTGTAATGCTATCAATAGTTTACTTTGTAATTATGTTGATAGTACGCCTACTTTGTAATGTTATTGATAGTTCGCTTACTTTGCAATGTTATTGATAGTTTACTTTGTAATGTTATTGATAGTTCATTTGATTTGTAACGTTATTGATTGTGTACTTTGCAATGTTATTGATAGTTTGCTTTGCAATATTATTGATTGTTTTCTTTGTAATGTTATTGATAGTTCACTTACTTTGCAATGTTATTGATAGTTTACTTTGCAGTGTTATTGATAGTTTACTTTGCAATGTTATTGATAGTTTACTTTGCAGTGTTATTGATAGTTTACTTTGTAATGTTATTGATAGTTCACTTTGTAATATTATTGATAGTTTACTTTGCAATGTTATTGATAGTTTACTTTGTAATGTTATTGATAGTTTACTTTGTAATGTTATTGATAGTTCATATGATTTGTAACGTTATTGATTGTGTACTTTGCAATGTTATTAATAGTTTACTTTGCAATGTTATTGATAGTTTACTTTGTAACGTTATTGATTGTGTACTTTGCAATGTTATTGATAGTTTACTTTGTAATGTTATTGATAGTTCACTTTGTAATGTTATTGATAGTTCACTTTGTAATATTATTGATAGTTTACTTTGCAATGTTATTGATAGTTCATTTGATTTGTAACGTTATTGATTGTTTTCTTTGTACTGTTATTGATAGTTCGCTTACTTTGCAATGTTATTGATAGTTTACTTTGTAATGTTATTGATAGTTCACTTTGTAATATTATTGATAGTTTACTTTGCAGTGTTATTGATAGTTTACTTTGCAATGTTATTGATAGTTCATTTGATTTGTAACGTTATTGATTGTGTACTTTGCAATGTTATTAATAGTTTACTTTGCAATGTTATTGATAGTTTACTTTGTAATGTTATTTATAGTTCATTTGATTTGTAACGTTATTGTTTACTTTGCAATATTACTGATAGTTTGCTCACTTTACAATGTTATTGATATTTCGCTCACTTTGCAGTGTTATTAATAGCTTACTTTGTAATGTTATTGATAGTTCATTTGATTTGTAACGTTATTGATAGTTTACTTTGTAATGTTATTGATAGTTCATTTGAATTGTAATGTTATTGATAGTTTACTTTGTAATATTATTGATAGTTTATTTTGTAATGTTATTGATAGATTGCTCACTTTGCAATGTTATTAATAGTTTACTTTCTAATTGATAGTTCATTTGATTTGTAGCTTTATTGATTGTTTACTTTGCAATGTTATTGATTGTTTACTTTGTAATGTTATTGATAGATTGCTCACTTTGCAATGTTATTAATAGTTTACTTTCTAATTGATAGTTCATTTAATTTGTAGCTTTATTGATTGTTTACTTTGCAATGTTATTAATAGTTTACTTTGTAATGTTATTGATAGTTCATTTGATTTGTAATGTTATTGATAGTTTACTTTGTAATGTTATTGATATTTCGCTCACTTTGCAATGTTATTGATAGTTTACTTTGTAATGTTATTGATATTTCGCTCACTTTGTAATGTTATTGATAGTTTAGTTTGTAATGTTATTGATATTTTGCTCACTTTGCAATGTTATTGATAGTTTACTTTGTAATGTTATTGATATTTTGCTCACTTTGCAATGTTATTGATAGTATACTTTGTAATGTTATCAATAGTTCATTTGATTTGTAACGTTATTGTTTACTTTGCAATGTTATTGATAGTTTGCTCACTTTGCAATGTTATTAATAGCTTACTTTGTAATGTTATCAATAGTTCATTTGATTTGTAATGTTATTGATTGTTTACTTTGAAATGTTATTGATAGTTTACTTTGTAATATTATTGATAGTTTACTTTGTAATGTTATTGATAGTTTGTAATGTTATTGATAGTTTACTTTGTAATGTTACTGATACTTTGTAATGTTATTGATAGTTTACTTTGTAAAGTTATTGATAGTTCACTTAACTTTGCAATGTTATTGATAGTTTACTTTGTAATGTTATTGATAGTTCGTTTCCTTTGTAACGTTATTAATAGTTTGTACTGTTCCTTATAGTTTGTGCTCTGCTATGGCTGACCTCTCTGATTGAATCACTCTGCAGTGCCTTTCGTGTCCTGTGCTTCGTGCCTGGGCGATGCTGTGTTTCGGGTGCCAGTAAACCCCTCCTAAACTGAGGGTGCCTCCAGGCAACAGAGGCCAGGCTACCTCTACGAAGTTCCGGGCTGTATCAATATCAAAATATTCAACATGGCCCCGCGCAATTGCGTCCACATCAATATCGATATCGGAATACTCAACTGTGTTGACATTTCTCCCCTTCTCTTCTTTTTTTCTTGATTGTGAGCTGCGCTGCGGGGTGAACGTTATCGCCCGTATTTCATCTCCCAATGTGGGGTTTTCGATATCCGCGGTGAAGAGGGCCCCGGAGGCGTTGGCTTAACGGGTGCCTCTTACCCCGTCCTTAAGCCGGACTTTCAACCCACTTGATCAGAAGGAATATAAGGGGGGCTGCGCAACCCCAGTTTCCCGGCAGATAGGGAACGACCGACTATCAGCCAGCCAAGGAGCTTCGCCCGAGGCTGGGATAGAGAGGCCGCTCGGCAGACGCTCTTTGTACTCTCCGCCTCTCTGAGATGCTCTTCGCCTCCGTCCCCGGCAAGGGAAGAAAGGCGATGGCGAGAGGCTCAAAGGGCCTCTCCAAATCTTGTTTGGAGGCAATGAACCGGCACCCGGACTCCATTACCGGTGTCCGCAGGGGGCCGCGATAGGCTTAGCAGAGAGAGAAAGAGGCACATCTCGGCTAAGTGTGTTGGCGAAGGCTTTGAGGGCTGGATCACTGGGTCGCTGTGGGTTTTCAGGCCTGTAAGGCTATGTTCCAGCAGCATTCTCTCCTGACGTTTCACCTGCATCCCTGGCTGGACATCTTCAGTACACACAACAAGTGGAGTGTGTGCATTGAGTAGCCATGAAGTTTGCAAAGTCAATCAGGGAGGGTATCTGCATGGAGATGGCCTGGCCTCTGTTGCCTGGAGGCACCCTCTATGGAATAATGTCCAGGGTGGGAGAAATAACCCTTGTCTATTTGAAGCAAGTGTAAATATTGCGATTAGCAAACTTGAATAGCATTTGAGTAGCCATGAAGTTTGCAAAGTCAATCAGGGAGGGTATCTGCATGGAGATGGTCTGGCCACTGTTGTCTGGAGGCACCCTCTATGGAATAATGTCCAGGGTGGGAGAAATAGCCCTTGTCTATTTGAAGCAAGTGTGAATGTTACGATTAGTTAGCTTGAATAGCATTTGAGTAGCCATGAAGTTTGCAACGTCAACCAGGGAGGGTATCTGCATGGAGATGGCCTGTCCTCTGTTGCCTGGAGGCACCCTCTATGGAATAATTTCCAGAGTGGGAGAAATAACCCTTGTCTATTTGAAGCAAGTTTGAGTAGCCCTGAAGTTTGCAAAGTCAATCAGGGAGGGTATCTGTATAGAGGTAGCCTGGCTCTTGTTTGCTGGAGGTGCCCTCCGTTTGGGAGGTGTTGATTGCAACATTCACACTTGCAATGAGCAAGCTTGAATTAGTATTGAGTAGCCATGAAGTTTGCAAAGTCAATCAGGGAGGGTATCTGTATAGACGTAGCCTGGCTCTTGTTTGCCTGGCGGCGCCCTCTGTTTGGGAGGTGTTGATTGCAACATTCACACTTGCAATGAGCAAGCTTGAATTAGCATTGAGTAGCCATGAAGTTTGCAAAGTCAATCAGGGAGGGTATCTGTATAGAGGTAGCCTGGCTCTTGTTTGCCTGGCGGTGCCCTCTGTTTGGGAGGTGTTGATTGTAACATTCACACTTGCAATGAGCAAGCTTAAATTAACATAGAGTAGCCATGAAGTTTGCAAAGTCAATCAGGGAGGGTATCTCCATGGAGATGGCCTGGCCTCTGTTGCCTGGAGGCACCCTCTATGGAATAATGTCCAGGGTGGGAGAAATATCCCTTGTCTATTTGAAGCAAGTGTGAATGTTGTGATTAGCAAGCTTGAATAGCATTTGAGTAGCCATGAAGCTTGCAAAGTCAATCTGAGAGGGTATCTGTATAGAGGTAGCCTGCCTTTTGTTTGCCTGGAGGTGCCCTCTGTTTGGGAGGTGTTGATTGCAACATTCACACTTGCAATGAGCCAGCTTGAATTAGCATTGAGTAGCCATGAAGTTTGCAAAGTCAATCAGGGAGGGTATCTGCATCGAGATGGCCTGGCCTCTGTTGCCTGGAGGCAGCCTCTGTTTGGGAAGTGTTAAGTATGGATCGTTGATGTTGAAATCCCAGGTGACAGCAGGACTGGAGAGAAACAACTGGAAAAGCTGACACGATATGAGGATGTAAAGATCGAACTGCAAAGACTCTGACACAAGCCAATCAAGGGGGTCCTGGTGGTGACTGGCACACAGGGTGCAGTGCCTCAAGACCTTGGCCTGCACTTAAAAACAATCGGTGCTGACAACATTACCAGCATTCAGCTGCAAGATCTATTCAGATCTGCACGCATTATGCATCACACATTCCTAGACACTTGGGAAGGGTCCGATGTTGGATCCAATACAACAGCCAGCATAGCGAACAACAACAACAACAACAACAACAACAACAGCAGCAGCAGCAGCAGCACCTGTATCTCCTTAAAGGCTTGAGGCAGGGTTTTGAGAATGCGATGTCCAGTCCATCAGACAACAACAACAACAACAATCTCTCCTTAAAGGCTTGAGGCAGGGTTTTGAGAATGCGATGTACACTCCATCAAACAACAACAACAACAACAACAATCTTTCCTTAAAGGCTTGAGGCAGGGAGTTGAGAGTGTGATGTCCAGTCCATCAGACAACAACAACAACAACAACAACAACAACAACAACACTTGTCTCTCCTTAAGGCTTGAGGTAGGGAGTTGAGAGTGCGATGTCCACTCCATCAAACAACAACAACAACAACACCTGTCTCCCCTTAAAGACTTGAGGCAGGGAATTGAGAGTGCAATGTCCACTCCATCACACAACAACAACAATAACTGTCTCTCCTTAACAGCTTGAGGCAGGGAGTTGAGAGTGTAATGTCCACTCCATCAAACAACAACAACAACAACAACAACAACAACTGTCTCTCCTTAACGGCTTGAGGCAGGAAGTTGAGAGTGCGATGTCCACTCCATCAAACAACAACAACAACAACACCTGTCTCTCCTTAAAGGCTTGAGGCAGGGAATTGAGAGTGCAATGTCCACTCCATCACACAACAACAACAATAACAACAACTATCTCTCCTTAAAGGCTTGAGGCAGGGAGTTGAGAGTGCGATGTCCACTCTATCACACAACAACAACAATAACAACAACATCGGTCTCTCCTTAAGACTTGAGGCAGGGAGTTGAGATTGCGATGTCCACTCCATCACACAACAACAACAATAACAACAACATCGGTCTCTCCTTAAGACTTGAGGCAGGGAGTTGAGAGTGCGATGTCCACTCCATCACACAATAACAACAATAACAACAACATCGGTCTCTCCTTAAGACTTGAGGCAGGGAGTTGAGAGTGTGATGTCCACTCCATCAAACAACAACAACAACAACTGTCTCTCCTTAAGGCTTGAGGCAGGGAGTTGAGAGTGCGATGTCCACTCCATCACACAACAACAACAATAACAACAACTATCTCTCCTTAAAGGTTTGAGGCAGGGATTTGAGAGTGCGATGTCCACACAATCAAAAAACAACAACAACAACAACCACACCTGTCTCTCCTTAAGGCTTGAGGCAGGGATTGAGAGTGTGATGTCCACTCCATCAAACAACAACAACAACAACAACATCTGTCTTTCCTTGATTTGGGGACCATTTCATCCTAGATGTTCTGTTTTTTCTCCAGAATGGACATCCTAGGGTTCCTTTCTCTCTCCAAATACGCATGGCCCTGCCCATTCCTATGGCACAAAGCAATCAGGAATTGATCAGAAACTGAACAAGAAATTTGGGACGAATTCTCTGTGATTTAGAGGAGTTGTAGTTCACCCACATGCAGAGCATACTGTGAAGCCAACCAATGAAGGATCTGGACCAACCTTGGCACACAGACCCAACATGGGCAACTATGAATACTGGTTGGGTTTGGGGTGATTGCCCTGGGAATCTGGGAGTTGTAGTTCACCCTTATTCAGAGAACACTGAACCTAGCAGATATCAGATGTTGGCATACAGAACCAACATGGGCATCTATGAATACTGGTTGGGTTTGGGGGTGATTGCCCTGGGAATCTGGGAGTTGTAGTTCACCCTTATTCAGAGAGCGGTGAACATGGCAGATATCAGATTTTGGCACGCAGAACCAACATGGGCAACTGTGAATACTGGTTGGGTTTGGGGATGATTGCCCTGGGAATCTGGGAGTTGTAGTTCACCCTTATTCAGAGAACACCGAACCCGGTGGATATCAGATCTTGGCACACAGAACCAACATGGGCAACGGTGAATACTGGTTGGGTTTGGGGTGATTGCCCTGGGAATCTGGGAGTTGTAGTTCACCCTTATTCAGAGAAAACTGAACACAGCGGATATCAGATCTTGGCACAGAGAACCAACATGGGCAACTGTGAATACTGTTGAGTTTGGGGGAGATTGCCCTGGGAATCTAGGAGTTGTAGTTCACCCTTATTCAGAGAGCACTGAACCCGGCGGGTATCAGATCTTGGCATACAGAACCAACATGGGCAACTGTGAATACTGGTTGGGTTTGGGGGTGGTCGCCCTGGGGATCTGGGAGTTGTAGTTCACCCTTATTCCGAAAGCACTGAACATGGCGGATATCAGATCTTGGCACACAGACCCAACATGGGCAACTGTGAATACTGGTTGGGTTTGGGGGTGATTGTCCTGGGAATCTGGGAGTTGTAGTTCACCCTTATTCAGAGAACACTGAACCCAGCGGATATCAGATCTTGGCACACAGACCCAACATGGGCAACTGTGAATACTGGTTGGGTTTGGGGGTGATTGCCCTGGGAATCTGGGAGTTGTAGTTCACTCTTATCCTGACAACATTGAACCTGGCTGATATCGGATCTGGACCAAACTTGGCACACAGACCCAACATGGCCAACGTTGATCCACGCTCGAGAGCCTCCTTGGCTTAGAGAGCTACTTAGTGGCGGAGACAGCCGCCCGATTCCCGGCGATAGGACTATTTAAAGATAATGATTGCATAAATTTAATTAATGCTCCCTTCATGCCGCAAACGGCCGCCCTGTAATTAATGGACCGGGAGCTGCCGAGATCGCATCGCCCGAGACACATCCGTCCCCCCGTTTCCCATCCCTCCATCTTCCCCTTTAATGAGAGACAGAAAGCAGATGACAGCAGCGATTTAGACACGGGTTCGGGTGTCAAACACCTAATTGGGTGCAGCGGGTGATAAAGTGTGTGTGCAAATGGGTGCACGGCGGGCCCCTCCCCTCGTTTCCACGGAGGAGGGGCAACGGGATCAAGCGTCGCTCGTTAATTGACGGAGATTAGGATGCAGATTGGCCTTGGCAGACACCGGACGGGGCGCCGGAGGCCAGGCGAGCTTCTGCGGAAAGCAACGACAGCCGCACGCAGGCAACCTCGCAGGGAGATGCAGAAGAGCACGTCGATATTCCGCGCCATATACATTTCGCTGAGGAATTCCCAGATTCTGTTCTCACATTCATTGGATTCGGAAAAAACACTTACTTATATTTACCGGACTTTGACGCATATTCAGGGTGTGTAGGCCGTCCCTGAGTTACGGACACCGGACAGGGCGCCGGTGGCCAGGCAAGCTTCTGCGGAAAGCAACGACAGCAGCACGCAGGCAACCTCGCAGGGAGATGCAGAACAGCACGTCGATATTCCACGCCATATACATTTCGCTGAGGAATTCCCAGATTCTGTTCTCACATTCATTGGATTCGGAAAAAACACTTACTTATATTTACCGGACTTTGAAGCATATTCAGGGTGTGTAGGCCGTCCCTGAGTTACGGACACTGGACAGGGCGCCGGAGGCCAGGCAAGCTTCTGCGGAAAGCAACGACAGCCGCACGCAGGCAACCTCGCAGGGAGATGCGGAAGAGAACGTCGATATTCCGCGCCATATACATTTCGCTGAGGAATTCCCAGATTCTGTTCTCACATTCGTTGGATTCGGAAAAAACACTTACTTATATTTACCAGACTTTGAAGCATATTCTGGGTGTGTAGGCCGTCCTTGAGTTACAGACACCGGATGGGGTGCCGGAGGCTAGGCGAGCTTCTGTGGAAAGCAACGACAGCCGTACGCAGGCAACCTCACAGGGAGATGCGGAAGAGCACGTCGATGTTCCGCGCCATATACATTTTGCTGAGGAATCCCCGGATTCTGTTCTCACATTCGTTGGATTCGGAAAAAACACTTACTTATATTTACCAGACTTTGAAGCATATTCTGGGTGTGTAGGCCGTCCCTGAGTTACGGACACCAGACGGGGCGCCGGAGGCCAGGCGAGCTTCTGCGGAAAACAACGACAGCCGCACGCAGGCAACCTCGCAGGGAAATGCGGAAGAGCACGTCCATGTTCTGCGCCATATACATTTCGCTGAGGAATCCCCGGATTCTGTTCTCACATTCGTTGGATTCGGAAAAAACACTTACTTATATTTATCAGACTTGGAAGCATATTGAGGGTGTGTAGGCCGTCCCTGAGATACAAACATTGGACGGGGCGCTGGAGGCCAGGCGAGCTTCTGCGGAAAGCAATGCACACAGGCAACCTTGCAGGGAGATGCGGAAGAGCACGTCGATGTTCAGACCCATATACATTTCTCCGAGGAATCCCCGGATTCTGTTCTCACATTTTATGGATTTGGAAAAAAACATTTATATTTACCGGACTTTGAAGCATATTCAGGGTGTGTAGGCCATCCCTGAGTTACGGACAAGATTGGTTCTGCACGCAACCTCGCAGGGAGATGCGGAAGAGCACGTCGATGTTTCGCGCCATATACATTTCTCCGAGGAATCCCCGGATTCTGTTCTCACATTCGATGGATTTGGAAAAAACACTTACTTATATCTACCAGACTTTGAAGCATATTCAGGGTGTGTGGGCCATCCCTGAGTTACGGACAAGATCGGTTCTTCAGGCAACCTCGCAGGGAGATGCGGAAGAGCACGTCGATGTTCCGCGCCATATACATTTCTCCGAGGAATCCCCAGATTCTGTTCTCACATTCGATGGATTTGGAAAAAACACTTATATCTACCAGACTTTGAAGCATATTCAGGGTGTGTAGGCCGTCCCTGAGTTACGGACACCTAACGGGAAAGCAACGACAGCCGCACACAGGCAACCTCGCAGGGAAGATGCAGAAGAGCATGTCGATGTTCCACGCCATATACATTTCGTTGAGGAATCCCCGGATTCTGTTCTCACATTCATTGGATTCGGAAAAAACACTTACTTATATTTACCAGACTTTGAAGCATATTCAGGGTGTGTAGGCTGTCCCTGATTTACGGATATCTGACGGGGTGCCGGAGGCCAGGCAAGCTTCTGCGGAAAGCAATGACAGCCATGTGCAGGCAACCTTGCAGGGAGATGTGGAAGAGCACTTCGATGTTCTGCGCCATGTACATTTCGCTGAGGAATCCCTGGATTCTGTTCTCACATTCATTGGATTGGGAGAAACACTTACTTATATTTACCGGACTTTCAAGCATATTCAGGGTGTGTAGGCCGTCCCTGAGTTACGGACACCGGACGGGCACTGGAGGCCAGGTGAGCTTCTGCAGAAAGCAACGACAGCCGCACGCAGGCAACCTCGCAGGGAGATGCGGAAGAGCACGTCGATGTTCCGCGCCATATACATCCCCGGATTCTCTTCTCACACTTTTGTACTCTCCATACTTATATTTACCGGACTTTGAAGCATATTCTGGGTGTGTAGGCCGTCCCTGAGTTACGAACAAGATCAGACCTGTAGCTTTGTTCTTACGTTGGATTTGTTTGTGAGTCGGAACAAGGAGACTTTGCAAGTGTAGCTCCATCCAATAGATAGCTAGGTAAAGGTTGTCCCCTGACATTAAGTCCAGTTGTTTCCGACTCTGGGGTGTGGTGCTCATCTCCATTTCTAAACCGAAGAGCCGGCGTTGTCCATAGACACCTCCAAGGTCATGTTGCATGGAGCGCCGTTACCTTCCTGCCGGAGCGGTACCTATTGATCTACTCACATTTGCATGTTTTCGAACTGCTAGCTTGGCAGAAGCTGGGGCTGACAGCGGAAGCTCATGCCGCTCCCCGGATTTGAACCGATTTGAACCTCAGCGCTTTAACTCACTGTGCCACCAAGTGATAGCTACATCTAAATAAATAAAAATATAATGTTCGTTTGTGGGATTAACATAACTCAAAACCACTGGACGAATTGACACCAAATTTGGACACTACACCCCTAACGGACCAACGAGTGACCATCACTCATAAACCCCCCTCAAAGAAAGGACTTTCAAACGCAATAAAGCAAAAAGACACTACAGCGCACGTGCAAAACGACTCCCCCTGGCAAACAAAACACACAATAGCATATCCACACTCTCTTCTGGACTACAGCTCCCAGCATCCCCTAGACCAGGCCCTTTAGGGGAGGAGGATGCTCCAAATGCACTGCTTCCAAGCTGCAACCTTGCTTCTTGGATTTCTTTGAGTGCATCCCAATCTGTACATATTTATTTCCTATGCCTGGACTGCAACTCCCAGCAATCCTCCAGATAGATAAGATATATAGATTAGATAGAGATAGATAGTAGATCAATCAGGAGGACTGCTGGGATTTACAGTCTAGGAATAGGTAGAGAAGGAAGAAAGGGGAGAAACTCTATATCCTTCCATTGGCCTTAGAGTGTAGTGTTGAAGTTCGGACTAAAACCCAGAGCGGATTTGTGGTGTCAATGAAGGCCACCAGTCAGTGTTCCATTGGGCTTGCAACCGAGGGCAAAGCTCTATTATTATTATTATTATTATTATTATTATTATTATTAATAATAATAATACCCTGCATTATCTCTTCCGAAGGAGACTCAAAGCGGCTATGTATCTATTATTATTATTATTATTATTATTATTATTATTATTTATACCTTGATTTTTCTCTTCCGAAGGAGACTCAAAATGGCTATATATCTATTATTATTATTATTATTATTATTATTATTAATACTATCTTGCTTTATCTCTTCCGAAGGGGACTCAGTGGCTATGTATCTATTATTATTATTATTATTATTATTATTATTATTATTATTATTATTATTTATACCCTGCTTTTTCTCTTCTGAAGGAGACTCAAAATGGCTATGTATCTATTATTATTATTATTATTATTATTATTATTATTATTATTATTATTTATACCCTGCTTTTTCTCTTCCGAAGGAGACTCAAAGTGGCTATGTATCTATTATTATTATTATTATTATTATTATTATTATTGACATAAATTGAACACTTCCCAAGCATCTAGGACTGTGTGATTATTATTATTATTATTATTATTATTATTATTATTATTATTATTAATACCCTGCTTTATCTCATCCACACTTCATCAGTTCATTGGATTGGATCAATCAACAGGATTCAGGCCTTCGAAACATAACATTGTATAGGACCCCAGAGGCCATCTAGTCCATCCCCTGACCATGTGGAAAAGCTACTAAGAAACTATTCCCAATTTTAAAAACCTTGAATAATTGAAAGGATTGATATAAATATAGGATTTCCAAATCTGGGTATATTTATCTTCCGCAAATCGTGACGCCGCAGCCGTCTCACGGTGGATACAAGTAGCATATCGTCCACGTACAGGAACCATATTGCACCGCCTGTCACGCTCCGTTTCGCCGCCATATCGTCGGGGCAATTGATATTTATTAGGGGAACATACAATAACTGTCTCATTAAATCAAGGGCCAAGTACTGGCCTGGGGACTTTAATCCAAAGTGTCACCAAAGTGTCATTTCGGGGGAGAGCGAACGAGCAAACGAGCGGCATAGCACTCAACTATGGCGTTGCAGTTACCATAAGGCGATATTGCGTTACGCCGTCGGTTTGATAAAGAAGACCCCCGAAATGGGACTTTTTCCAACCTCGGTCTCGTAAACGGCGGGCCGTGTTTCCGAGGCAAAGGTTAATGCCTGAGATGGCGTTCCAATTGAAAAAACGCGGCGAGCGATAAATTCGGTTTGCGGCGAGTGGAAATAATGCCTCGATTCGGGGGCACAAAAGGAGACGGTCGGACGGAGGATGAAAACAAAAAAAGGGGAGCGCAGGATTTCTCTCTCCCCCCTCTTTCTCTTTCCGTCCGGACAGAATGAGATCGCGGCGTTTTAATGAATTGCGAAGCCGGTGGGGCAAGAAAGGGCGGATATACAGAGAGAGAGAGAATGCGGAGCGGGAAATGGAGGGGGGGGGGGTGTGTGGAGAGAAAAATCACCCGAGTATGGAAGCAAGTGAAAAATGTCAGACTAAATTGCTCTTGACAGTGTTAATGTCTGCACCTCATAGCAATAATTACATGTAGATAAATAGTGAAATAGCTCTCAGCTGGAGCCTTTGGGCTGCGTGCAGATGCCTTGAAACGGCCAGCTGGGGACCTTTTTACATGGTGGGCGGCTTTACGGCATCCTTATTTATTTATTTATCGCTCTCTCGCTCGTTTCTTTCTTCTCTCCCTCCCTCTCTCCCTTCTTCCTTCCTTCTGCTCAATGTCGCCTCTCTGTTCAAGCCACACTTTGTTTGAAGTCCTCCCAAAAACACACAGTGAGACAAAACTATGTACCGTTATTGCAACAATCGCTTTCGCTCCTTGACTCAATCACACAATTACGCAATGACAGCAGTCTGTGAATGGCAATACCCATGATCCCCACAGTCACATTTTCTACCTAGGTCTGCCCTACCTAGCATATTATGCTTGCAATATTTTTTCCTCTGGTTTTCACTTATGCACAATAACGCAATTGCGCAATGACGCATTTTATCGAAACAAATATCCATGATCTGTCTTCCGCACAGTTGCATTTTCTATTATTTTCCTCTACCTAGCATATTATGCATGCAATATTTTTTCTCTGGTTTTCACTTATGCACAACAACACAATTGTGCAATGACGCATTTTATCGATACGAATATCCATGATCTGTCTTCCACACAGTCACATTTTCTACCTATGTCTGCTCTACCTAGCATATTATGCATGCAATTTTTCCCCTCTGGTTTTCACTTATGCACTGTAACGCAATTGCGCTATGACGTGTTTTATCGATACGAATATCCATGATCTGTCTTCCGCACAGTTGGATTTTCTACCAATGTTTGCCCTACCTAGCATATTATGCATGCAATGTTTTTTCCTCTGGTTTTACACTTATGCACAATAACGCAATTGCGCATGACATGTTTTATCGATATGAATATCCATGATCTGTCTTACACACAGTCACATTTTCTACCTATGTTTGCTCTACCTAGCATATTATGCATGCAATATTTTTTCTTCTGGTTTCCACTTATCACAATAACGCAATTGCGCAATGATGCGTTTTATCAATACGAATACCCATGATCTGTCTTCTGCACAGTTGCATTTTTTACCTATGTTTGTTTACCCAGCCTATCCACAAAGGGCTACTGTTGTACTGCGAGAAATTGCTTTAACACACCAGCCTGTTGCCTCGTTGTAATTGTGTTAAGCAAACAGAAATATACCATTATTGCAACGGTTGCTTCCGCACCTTGGCAGAATTACACAATGACAGCATTTTATTGATACGAATACCCATGATCTGTCTTCCACATAGTTGCATTTTATACCTATGTTTGCTCTATCCGGCATATTATGCATGCAATGTTTTTGTCTCCTATTTTCATTTCTGCACTATGATGCAATTGCGCAATGCCGCATTTTATTGATACGAATACCCACAATCTGTCTTCCGCACAGTTCCATTTTCTACCTATGTTTGCCCTACCTAGCATATTATGCATGCAATGTTTTTTTCTCTGGTTTTCACTTATGCACTGTAACGCAATTGCGCAATGACGCATTTTATCAAGATGCTCACCATCTGTCTTCCACACAGTCGCATTTTTGACCTATGTTTGTTCTACCTAGCCTAACCACAAAGGGCTACTGTTGTATTGCGAGAATATGCATGCAATGTTTTTGTCTCCTATTTTCACTTATGCACTGTAACGCAATTGTGCAATGACGCATTTTATCGATGCTCACAATCTGTCTTCCACACAGTTGCATTTTTGACCTATGTTTGTTCTACCTAGCCTATCCACAAAGGGCTACTGTTGTATTGCGAGAATATGCATGCAATGTTTTTGTCTCCTATTTTCATTTCTGCACTATGACGCAACTGCGCAATGCCGCATTTTATTGATACGAATACCCACAATCTGTCCTCCATGCAGGCACACTTTCTACCTATAATTCCCTTATGTAGCATGTTATGTATGCAAAGTTTTCTCCCTCTGGTTTTCACTTTTGCACCATGACGCAATTGTGCAATGCCGCATCTTATCGAGATGAATACCCTCAGTCACACTTTCTACCTGCCACTTGTTTTCCATATAGTCACACTTTCTGTCTATGTTTGACCTATTCAGCATAGCCATGCGGTATTTTGTCTCCTGTTTTCATTTCTGCACCGTGACGCAATTGCGTAATGCCGCATTTTACCGATACGGATACCTGCGGATTGTCTTTGGCGCAGCCTTGTTTCCTATCTACGTTTGCCCCACTGTGGGGGTATTTCTTTGTCATCTTCCCAATGTTTTTGGCATTCTTGCAGGACTGCCCTCTACAACACGATATCGGGATTGCAACGAAAGGGCATTATCACGCAAGAAAAAAATGGAAGAAGCATGACAGTGTTGGATCCATTGATGATTTGGGAAACACAGTTTTCCACTTCATCTTTCCCTCTCTCTCTCTCTCTCTCTCTCTCTCTCTATCATTTGTTTTAGTGTAGAGCCCCCTAATGTTTCCCAGCAGCAACTGCAACTCCATCTGGTAGACTTCCTATAGGACTCAACGACAGCCACATGATTCCACTCTAAATATGATGACGATACTGGGATTTATAGAGCGTCCGGTGGCGCAGTGAGTTAAACTGTTGAGCTGCGGAACTTCCTGACTGAAAGGTCAGTGGTTCGAATTTGGAGAGCGAGGTGAGCTCCCGCTGTAAACCCCAGCTTCTGCTGACCTAGCAGTTTGAAAACATGAAAATGTGAGTAGATCAATAGGTACTGCTTTGGGAGACGATAACGGTGCTCCATGCACTCATGCCAGTGGTCACCTTGGAGGTGTCTATGGACAATGCCAGCTTAGAAACAGAGATGAGCACCAACGCACATACCATACACACACACACACACACACACACACACATTATATAGTATATATGTCTATATTAAGAATTCAAAAATTTTGTAGGAAATGGAATTCTTTTATATAAAACATATATATATGTTTATTATATATCTCATATATAATATCTCATATATATATTCTATAAATATTCTATAAATATTATATATAAATAATATACAGATGTATATATTTTTGAAAAAATAATTTGTATGTTTTGGAGGAAAAAAGCAAATATTATATATATATAAAATATTATATATAAATATATATAATATAATATATTCTAGATATAAATAAAATGTTATATAATATATAAATATTATATATAAAATATAAATATTATTTATAAATATTATAATATAATGTATGTGTGTGTATATATCTTTGTAAGATTAATTTGCATTTATATATATTATAAATAATAATATACATATTACACATGTATTTTTTGTGATTGATTTGAATGTTTGTAGGAAATGACACATTATATATATATATATATATATACACACACACACGTACATATAATAGGTATGTGTGTGTATTATAAGATTAATTCACATGTTTTGTAGGAAAAGTATTATAAATATATTATAAATAATATACATATTATACATGTATATTTTTGTGATTAATTCAAATTTTTGTAGGAAATGGCACATTTTATATATATAAAATATTATACGCACACACTCACACATAATAGGTGTGTGTGTGTATTATAAGATTAACTCACATGTTTTGCAGGAAAAATTATATATATATATATATATATATATATATATATATATAATATACATATTATACATGTATATTTTTTGTGATTAATTCAAATGTTTTGTAGGAAATTGCCCTATATATATATAATATAATATTGTTGTTGTTGTTGTTGTTCATTCGTTCAGTCATTTCCGATTCTTCGTGACCTCATGGAGCAGCCCACGCCAGAGCTCCCTGTCGGACGTCACCACCCCCAGCTCCTTCAAGGTTTATATATATAACATATTATATACAAACACACACACACATATAATATGTACGTGTGTGTATTATAAGATTAATTCACGTTTTGTAGGATATATATATATATATATATATATATAATATACATGTATAATAGATATATTATATATATATATATATATATATATATATATAATATTTTTCCTACAAAACATGAATTAATGTTGTAATACACACAAGTACATATTATATAAGTGTGTGTGTGTGTTTGTGTGTGTGTGTGTATATATAATATTTGTGATTAATTCGAATGTTTTGTAGGAAATTACACATTTTATATATATAAAATATTATTTACACACACACACACACACATATATATATATATACACACACATACATATACATCATGTACATACACATATAATGTGTGTGTGTTGTGTGTATTATAAGATCATATATATATATATACACACACACACACACATACATATACATCATATACATACACATACAATGTGTGTGTGTTGTGTGTATTATAAGATCATATATATATACACACATATACATCTACATCATATACATACACATATAATGTGTGTGTGTGTTGTATGTATTATATGATCATATATATATATATACACACACACATATACATATACATCATATACATACACATATAATGTGTGTGTGTGTTGTGTGTATTATAAGATCATATATATATATATATACACACACATACATATACATCATATACATACACATATAATGTGTGTGTGTGTTGTATGTATTATATGATCATATATATATGTACACACACACACATACACATATAATGTGTGTGTGTTGTGTGTATTATAAGATAATATATACATATATATATATATATATATATACACACACACGCACATACATACACATATAATGTGTGTGTGTGTGTGTTGTGTGTATTATAAGATTAATTCGCATGTTTTGTAGGAAACGGCAAGAAGCTGGCAATTTCCGTGGCTTCTTCTTCTTCTCCCGGTGACGTGCGTCTTGTCTCTCCGTGAAACGCGGACTCCGAATAACAAACACACACACACACACACAAAAACAAAACACATCTCCATTCTTCGGAAAACAAAAAATATGTTCTTTGGAGCTTCCTTCGTTGTCAAACACCTTTTTTGTTGAGCTCGACAACTAATCCACTTATCGGCGGATAAAGCTGCCGGCGCATCACCGGGATGATAAATAATAATAAAAAAAAAAAGAAGAGAAAGTCGGCGGAGTCACCAAATCGCGCAAGAGAGAAAAAATTAGCAAAAATCCGCCCGTGGCTTTTGCTCACATTTAGAGGGAAATAAACAGGCGCTGGCAGGGGGGAGATAGAAAGGCGCTCGCATGCACAAACAAGGCCTTTTAATAGAAAGCGGGGGGAAAAAATAGACTCGCAATAAAGTCCTCGGGAAAGATCCTCCGTGATAAAAACGCCCAAGTTATTCTAATGCCGCATGAGAAATTCTGTCTTTCTCGGCAGCGGCAGGAGATGCTTATCGCCGGAATTGACAATATTTGGCATTAACAATGGGATGTTTTCTTTCCACACACACACACACAAAGAGGGGGCTTAATTTATTCTCTCTTTTTTTTGCAAAATAGATGCAGAATGTATTAAAGTACAATCTGTTCCTATCGGCAGATAACACATCGGCTCGCTAGGATTTGGTTTCGGGAAAGTCTGGCGAGAAATTTAAAAAATTACACAGGAGTCTACGGGGGCGGAGAATCCACTTTGGGTTTTAGTCTGAACTTTATAAGAATCCACTTTGGGTTTTAGTCCGAACTTTATACTGCTGTTTGAGGAAGTCAAGCAAGAACCAGGGGTGGCGCAACCATTATGCAAAGTAAGCACTCGCGGTACACTTGATTTTGCCCAGGGGTGCTCTTGAGGCGCTCTTGGGGGAAAATAGAACTTGACATAGGCGAGTTGTAGTTACTGGGATGTATAGTTCTCCTACAATCAAAGAGCACTCTGAACTCCACCAATGATGGAATTGGACCAAATATGGCACACAGAACTCCCACGACAAACAGAAAATATATATCAGTAGTTGATTGGGGGGGGGGGGTGTGCCAAAATACTGTTTGCTTACCGTTGAAAGAGGCGCTCTTGGGAGAAAATAGACCTTGACATATGCGAGTTGTAGTTATTGGGATGTATAGTTCACCTACAATCAAAGAGCATTCTAAACTCCACCAATGATGGAACTGAACCAAATATGGCACACAGAACTCCCATGACGAACAGAATATATATATCTGTGATTGGTTGGGGTGGCTTTTGGGGGAAAATAGACCTTGACATATGCGAGTTGTAGTTATTGGGATGTATAGTTCACCTCCAATCAAAGAGCATTCTGAACTCCACCAATGATGGAACTGAACCAAATATGGCACACAGAACTCCCACGATGAACAGAAAATATATATCAGTAGTTGGATGGGGGGGGGGGGGGCGCCAAAATACTGTTTGCTTACCGTTGAAAGAGGCGCTCTTGGGAGAAAATAGACCTTGACATATGTGAGTTGTAGTTATTGGGATGTATAGTTCACCTACAATCAAAGAGCATTCTGAACTCCACCAATGATGGAATTGGACCAAATATGGCACACAGAACTCCCACGACGAACAGAAAATATATATCAGTGATTGGTTGGGGCGAGGGGGGGGGGGAATAGACCTTGACATATGTGAGTTGTAGTTACTGGGGTGTATAGTTCACCTACAATCAGACAGCATTCTGAACTCCACCAATGATGGAATTGAACCAAACTTGGCACACAGAACTCCCACAACAAACAGAAAATATATACCAGTGGTTGGTTGGGGGGGGGGGGCGTGCCAAAATACTGTTTGCTTACCATTGAAACAGGCGCTCTTGGGGGGAAATAGACCTTGACATATGCGAGTTGTAGTTATTGGGATGTATAGTTCACCTACAATCAAAGAGCATTCTAAACTCCACCAATGATGGAACTGAACCAAATATGGCACACAGAACTCCCACGATGAACAGAAAATATATATAAGTGATTGGTTGGGGGGGGGGGAACTCTTGGGGGAAAATAGACCTTGACATATGCGAGTTGTAGTTACTGGGATGTATAGTTCACCTACAATCAGAGAGCATTCTGAACTCCACCAATGATGGAACTGAACCAAATATGCCACACAGAACTCCCACGACAAACAGAAAATATATATCAGTGATTGGTTGGGGGGGGGGGGGCTCTTGGGGGAAAATAGACCTTGACATATGCGAGTTGTAGTCAGGTGGGAACAAAAATGATCTGCTCTGGGTTTTAGTCCGAACTTTAAGTAACTAAATAAGGTATTTGAGAAAGACTGGCTGGAAAGAAAAGGGGGTATTTTATGGGAGTCCAATGTAAGGGTCTGTACCAGGCTTTCAAGGCAGTGCAGTGCTGTATCCGCTCTGGGTTTTAGTCGAACCTTTAAATAACTAAGGTATTGAGAAATTCAGGCGAGAACAAAAAGGATCTGCTCTGGGTTTTAGTCCAAACTTTAAATTGCTGGGAATAAGGTATTTGAGAAAGGCAAGTGAGAATGGAAAGGATCCGCTTTGGGTTTTAGTCCAAACTTTACATAACTAACTAAGACATTTGAGAAAATCAGGTGAGAACAAAAAGGATCCGCTCTGGGCTTTAGTGCAAACTTTAAATAACTAAATAAGGTATTTGAGAAATTCAGGCTAGAACAGAAAGGATCTGCTCTGGGTTTCAGTCCAAACTTTAAATGGCTGGAAAGAAGGCATTTGAGAACGGCAGGTGAGAACGAAAAGGATTCGCTCTGGGTTTTTGTCCAAACTTTAAATGGCTGGAAAGAAGGCATTTGAGAATGGCAGGCGAGAACGAAAAGGATCCGCTCTGGGTTTTTGTCCGAACTTTAATTCACTAAATAAGGCATTTGAGAACGGCAGGCGAGAACGAAAAGGATTCGCTCTGGGTTTTTGTCCGAACTTTAATTCACTAAATAAGGCATTTGAGAACGGCAGGCGAGAACGAAAAGGATCCGCTCTGGGTTTTTGTCCGAACTTTAATTCACTAAATAAGGCATTTGAGAATGGCAGGCGAGAACGAAAAGGATTCGCTCTGGGTTTTTGTCCAAACTTTAATTCACTAAATAAGGCATTTGAGAACGGCAGGTGAGAACGAAAAGGATCCGCTCTGGGTTTTTGTCCAAACTTTAATTTACTAAATAAGGCATTTGAGAACGGCAGGCGAGAACGAAAAGGATCCGCTCTGGGTTTTTGTCCAAACTTTAAGTAACAAAATAAGGCATTTGGGAAAGTTTGTTGAGAACTAAAATAATCCATTCTGGGTTTTAGTCCAAACTTTAAAGTGCTGGAAATAATCTAATTGGTGTTAAAGTGGAATCACCCAATATATTAGGATGCAATATATCCCCTATAGATCCCTGAATGTCCCCATAATAGTCTCATAGGAGTTAAAGCGGAATCACATGATACGTTAGGGTGCAATATATCCTCTATATACCCTCGAGTGTCCCCATTGTACTCTTCGCAATTGTGATGGGAAGGATGCAATATATCTCCTATATATCCCTGAATGTCCCCATAATATTCTCATAGGAGTTAAAGAGGAATTGCCCGATGCAATATGTCCCCTATAGATCCCCAAGCCTACATATTAATCAAGAGGAGTCTAAATGTCAGGTTGGCATCCGGAACTAAAGGGAAACACTTGCCAGCTGACGACGTTCGACAACATTTCCCCACTCGGAAGCCATGGTGGTGTGATTTGAATCCAGACCCCAACGAAACCTAATAGGGACCGAAGTCGTCCGGTTATTCATTGGGGTACGAAAACAAACCCATTACCCCCCTCGGAAGCCATGGTGGTGTGATTTGAATCCAGACCCCAACGAAACCTAATAGGGACCGAAGTCGTCCGGTTATTCATTGGGGTACGAAAACAAACCCATTTCCCCCCTCGGAAGCCATGGTGGTGTGATTTGAATCCAGACCCTAACGAAACCTAATAGGGACCGAAGTCGTCCGGTTATTCATTGGGGTACGAAAACAAACCCATTCCCCCCCTCGGAAGCCATGGTGGTGTGATTTGAATCCAGACCCCAACGAAACCTAATAGGGACCGAAGTCGTCCGGTTATTCATTGGGGTACGAAAACAAACCCATTACCCCCCTCGGAAGCCATGGTGGTGTGATTTGAATCCAGACCCCAACGAAACCTAATAGGGACCGAAGTCGTCCGGTTATTCATTGGGGTACGAAAACAAACCCATTCCCCCCCCTCGGAAGCCACGGTGATGTGATTTGAATCCAGACCCCAACGAAACCTAACCTAGGGATCGAAGTCGTCCGGTTATTCAATGGGGTACGAAAACAAACCCATAGACCCGACCATTCTGCCCATATCGGTCCCGTTTCTATACGACGGCGGAAGTGTCCGGAGACGCAAACAAAGGGACGGAAGGCTCCCCATTGACGAAATACCGTCCCCGCTTCCACCCTCCCCTCCCCTCTTTATCATTTCCCTCTCCTTCCCCCTCTTTTCGAGACTCAAAATCCCGCAAAACCCTTCTCCGCGGCTGGGGCCGGCCGTATCAGCTGGAGGAGGCTTAGAGCCGCGTCTCTTTGGATTTAGACTGAAATTTTTGATTTTCTGCCGCGCTCAGATAATAATGCCGAAATCCCGTTTCCCCGATATTTCCTGTTTATCAGCGAAGTGCAGTTCTGGAAGGGGAGGGGCGGTCTGTGTGTATATATTGAGAAAGGAATATATATATATATATATATATATATATATCTCCTTTCCTTCCATCACTTTCTCCGTTGCTACCTTTTTTGGCATCTCCTTCCTCCCGCCCGTTATGGAATCCCACTCTTTGGAAAAGCCGATCTATAATAGCCGCTCGTTGGCTTAAAGGGAAGGCTGTTTCTCAATCTCTCTCGCTACATATATCTATATCTATATCATATATATGTGTGTATGTGAGTGTGAGCATTTAATGACAATTGATAGTGCGTAGGGATTCGGCTAGATGACCTTTGGGGGTCTCTTCGGACTCAATAATATCAATAACATTTCGTCAATCAGATTGGATTCGATCCCAGCTCTCTTTCACTCTCTCTATCTATATATATATAAATGCTCTGTGCGTAATGAGTACCTTAAAAACAAAAGAACCAATGAACGAAATCACACCAAATTTGGCAACTAAACGTCTCACAACACAAGGAGTGACCATCGCTCAAAAAATTATGATTTTGTCATTTGGGAGTTGTAGTTGCTGGGATTTATAGTTCACCTACAGTCAAAGAGCATTCTGAACCCCACCAACAATGGAATTGAACCAAACTTGGCACAAGGAACACCCATGACCAACAGAAAATACTAGAAGTGTTTGGTGGGCATTGACTTTGAGTTTGGGAGTTGTAGTTCACCTACATCCAGAGAGCACTGTGGACTCAAACAATGATAGATCTGGACCAAACTTGGCACGAATCTTCAATATGCCCAAATGTCAACACTGGTGGAGTTAGGGGAAAATAGACTTTGATGTTTGGGAGTTGTAGTTGCTGGGATTTATAGTTCACCTACAATCACAGAGCATTCCGAACTCCACCAATGATGGAATTTAACCAAACTTGGCACACAGTTCTCCCATGGCCAAAAGAAAATACTGGAAGGGTGTGGTCGGCACTGATCTTGAGTTTTGGGACTTGTAGTTCACCTACATTCAGAGAGTACTGTGGACTCAAACAATGATGGATCTGGACCAAACTCTACACAAATACTCAATATGCCCAAATGTGAACACTGGTGGAGTTTGGGGAAAATAGAATCTTGACATTTGGGAGTTGTAGTTGCTGGGATTTATAGTTCACCTACAATCACAGAGCATTCTGAACCCCACCAACGATAGAATTGGGCTAAACCTCCCACACAGAGCCCCCATGTAGGCCACAGCAACACGTGGTAGGAGATGGCTAGTATATCATATATATATATATATATATATACGTGTGTGTGTGTGTGTGTGTGTGTGTTTAATGACAATTGATGGTGCACGAATAGGGTTCGTCTAGATGACCTTTGGGGGCCTCTTCCGGCTCTATGGACAGCAATAATATCAATAACATTTAGTCAATCAGATTGGAATCGATACTACATCTCTATATATCTATCTATATATATCGATCCTAGATCTCTCTCTCTCTCTATATATATCATACATATGTATGCATTTAATGAGAATTGATTATGCACAAATAGGGTTCGGCTAGATGACCTTCGGGGGTCTCTTCCGACTCTATGGACAGCAATAATATCAATAACATTTCGTCAATGAGATTGGATTCGATACTACATCTCTCTCTATATATATCATATATATTGATCCTAGATCTCTCTCTCTCTCTCTTTCTCTCTCTCTATATATATACCATACATATGTATGCATTTAATGAGAATTGATTATGCACGAATAGGGTTCGGCTAGATGACCTTTGGAGGTCCCTTCAGACTCTACGATTCTATTAAAAACAATAATATAGAATACATTCCTTCATCAATCAGATTGGAATCGATCCTAGATCTCTCTCTTTATGTATGACAATGGATTGGGCCTTCCTTCCAGAATGGGGTTTGGCTAGATGACCTTTGGGGCCCGCTTCCATATAGGGATCCATAAATGATCGGAGACCTACAGAGTCAATCAGAGACCCATATAGCCAATCACGGATCCATATAGCTAATCAGAGACTCATAGAGTCAATCAGGGACCCATACCACCAATCACATTGACTCAATCAACGACCCATATAGCCAATCAGGGATCGATACAGCTAATGAGAGACACATAGAGTTGATCAGGGACCTATATAGCCAAAAAGGGACCCATAAGGTCAATCATAGACTCAATGAGGAACCCATATAGCAAATCGAAGACACGTAGAGTCAATCAGGGACCCCTATAGCCAATCAGGGATCCATATAGCTAATCAAGATACATAGAGTCAATCAGGGACCTATAGTCAATCGCAGATCTATAGAGTCAATCAGCGACCCATATAGTCAATCCTGAAGCCCATCTAGCTAATCAGAGACCCATAGAGTCAATCAGGGATCCATACAGCCAATCCAAAGCCAATCTGAGATCCATAGACCCAGTCAGGGACCCATAGAGTCAATCAAAGACCCATAGACTCAATCAGGGACCCACAGAGTCAATTGGAGACCCATATAGCCAATCAGGGACCTGTAGAGTCAATCAAGGACCCATAAAGCCAACCAAAGAGCCATAGAATCAATCAGGGACCTATATAGCCAATAATAAGAGATACGTATACCAGGGACCCATAGAGTAAATTAGAGACCTATATAGCCAGTCAGGGACCTATATAGCCAGTCAGGGACCTATATAGCCAATCAGAGACTCATAGAGTCAACCAGGCACCCAAAGAGACCCATATAATAATAATATAGACAATTAGGGACCCATAGAGTGAAATCAAGGACTTATATAGCCAATCAGAGACCTATAGAGTGAAATCAGGGGCCTATATAGCCAATCCCAGACCCATAGAGTCAATGACGGACCCATATGGCCAATCAGAGATCCTTAGACTTAGTCCGAGACCTATATAACCAATCAGGAGCATATATAGCAAATCAGGGACCTATATAGCCAATCGGGGACTCATATAGCCAATCAGGACCCCAGATGCAATAAATCTGAGATCAGTGACTGGAGAGGTATACTTGGACCCTGATTGGTAGAAGACGAGACCTGTTGCTTGCAGTGGATGCAGCCCAGTAAACAACATTTTGGGGACATTATGGTTGTGGTAATAAGGTGGGGATTGCGTATACTTAGGGAACATAAATATGAAGCCATTACAGATGCGTATTGCGATGCCTGATGTCTCTATCTCCTTGTCAAACTTGGACAGAAGGGAGAACAGACCTCTGTTGCTTGCTGCAGCTGCTGCCTTGTAGACGACATTTTTGGGAATTTTAGTCATGGTTGCAATTGCAGAAATATTTAGGGACTGTAAATAGGAGGCCATTACAGATACACAAGTGAAAGGGAAGAAGAGAGCTTTGCCGCTCGCAGTGGCTGCTGCCTCGTAAAGGACAATTCGGAGACAGAGGAGTAAATAGGAGGCCATTACAGATGCTTAAGTGAAAGGGAATTAAAGAGCTTTGCTGCTCGCAGTAGCTGCTGCCTCGTAAAGGATAATTCGGAGACAGAGGAGTAAATAGAAGGCCATTACAGATGCTTAGGTGAAAGGGAGTTAAAGAGCTTTGCGGCTCGCAGTGGCTGCTGCCTCGTAAAGGACGATTCAGAGACTGAGGAGTAAATAGGAGGCCATTACAGATGCTTAAGTGAAAGGGAATTAAAGAGTTTTGCTGCTCGCAGTGGCTGCTGCCTCGTAAAGGACAATTCAGAGACAGAGGAGTAAATAGGAGGCCATTACAGATGCTTAAGTCAAAGGGAATTAAAGAGCTTTGCCGCTCGCAGTGGCTGCTGCCTCGTAAAGGACAATTCGGGGAAAGAGGAGTAAATAGGAGGCCATTACAGATGCTTAAGTCAAGAGGAATTAAAGAGCTTTGCCGCTCGCAGTGGCTGCTGCCTCGTAAAGGACGATTCAGAGACTGAGGAGTAAATAGGAGGCCATTACAGATGCTTAAGTCAAAAGGAATTAAAGAGCTTTGCCGCTCGCAGTGGCTGCTGCCTCGTAAAGGACAATTTGGAGACAGAGAAGTAAAAAGGAGGCCATTACAGATGCTTAAGTCAAGGGGAATTAAAGAGCTTTGCTGCTCGCAGTGGCTGCTGCCTCGTAAAGGACAATTCGGAGACGGAGGAATAAATAGGAGTCCATTGTTGTTGTTGTTCATTCGTTTCCGACTCTTCGTGACTTCATGGACCAGCCCATGCCAGAGCTCCCTGTCGGCCATCACCACCCCAGCTCCTTCAAGGTCAATCCAGTCACTTCAAGGATCTTGCTTTTGGTTGGCCCCTCTTCCTTTTTCCTTCCATTTTCCCCAGCATAATTGTCTTCACTAAGCTTTCCTTTCTTCTCATGATGTGGCCAAAATACTTCATCTTGGCCTCTAATATTCTTCTCTCCAATGAGCAGTCGGGCTTTATTTCCTGAAGTATGGACTGGTTGGATCTTCTTGCGGTCCAAGGCACTATCAGCACTTTCCTCCAGCACCACAGTTCAAATGCATCTCTCTTCCTTCGCTCAGCCTTCCCTATCATCCAGCTCTCACGTCCATAGGTGACTACTGGGAATACCATTGCTTTAACTATGTGGATCTTCGTTGCCAGTGTGATGTCTCTTCACTATTTTATTAAAGAGCTTTGCCGCTCTCAGTGGCTGCTGCCTCGTAAAGGACACGTCAGAGACTGAGGAGTAAATAGGAGGCCATTACAGATGCATAAGTCAAAGGGAAGTGGAGATCATGGTTGCTCTCAGTCGCTACTGCCTCGTAAAGGAGAATTCAGAGATAGAAGAGTAGATAGGAGGCCATTACAGATGCATAAGTCAAAGGGAAAGAGGCAAAGGGAAAGTGGCTTTCGTGCCCAGAAGAACTGGGTTGCTGTAAGTCTTTTGGGCTGTATGCCCATGTTCCAGAAGCATTCTCTCCTGACGTTTCACCTGCATGTAAGTTGTGAGTGTGGCAATTACGAGGATATCTAGGGGTTGCCAATACAAAGCTGTTACGGATTGCAGTACGAAAGATATTTTCAGCTGATGTCGGCATCTCTATTCCGAATCTCTTGGTGGCCCTTTTGCGATTCCACTTCCCTCGTCCCGTCGGAAAAGGAGGATACACAGAGTCGTCGTCTTCCTGGTTCTCACAGTCGCACACCGGAGATCCTGTCCGGCAGGCAAAACCACATCACCGGTTCGAAGGATAATGGGCTCGTATTAATTAGTGGGCCTCTAAACGGATTGGCCGCCGCACGATAATGCGCAGGGGGGCATATTCCCGCGATCTCCGCTCCTTTCTCTCTCCGCGCTCCGACTCGCCTTTCGACGCAGGTGTTTCCCTGTGGATAGGGTTGCGGATAATAACATAAAGGCCCATCTTGGCCACCTGCAAATTCAGCAGGTCTTTTTTCCCCTCTCCTCTTTTTAGCGACATAATTAAACCGGCGCTGAGCGAAACCGGCAGCATCCGACACAGCGCATTAGGCGGGAGAAAAGGAACGAGGGGGTATATTTCGTTTTATTTCCGAAAGAAAAGGGGGGAATAAAAGGCGGAGGGAGGAAGGTGAGAGGAAGAGACTCGAGGCAGGCCTGTTCTCACGCTGATCTTTTAATTTTTTTGGAGGGGAGGGCCAGCCTCCGTTTGAAATGTTCTTAGAGGAACGGAGGAGAGGTATTTTATTTTTTCTCCCCTCTCCTAGCCAAGGATTGGTGGCAGGGTTTGAGATATTTAAGAAAAAGAAGAAGCAAGCACCCAAGACACACTGCGTTTTCCTTATCACACGGAGACAGTTGTCAGGAATCACTTTGAGTGACTCGTTTTGTCTCCGTGGGTTTTTCTCCTCTCCCCTTCCCTTCTTCTTCTTCCCACCACCGCCTCTCTCTTTCTCTCCCTCCGCCGTTTTGCTCCCCCTTCTTCTTCTTCTTCCCCAGCCGCCACCGATGATGATGCTGCCGTCAAGAAGGCCTCAGGACATGGATCAAAGGAGATGCGCCGAAACGCAGAGCATTGAAACTTGTGATCCCTTCTCGGCAGAGAGACATGGCAGGCGGACGGGAGGCTCTCCGAGAGACATCAAATGGAGGAAGGATGGGAGGAGAGAGGAGAAAGGGAAGGGGAGAACAAGCCGGGCGAAGGACGAGAAGAAGAAGAAGGGGCAGGAATCGTGGAAATGTAGCAGTGGAAGTGACCCTAGAGGTCATCTAGTCTGACACATGCAAGAAAACACAACCGAGGCTGCTTCTAAGGTCTTGAACGAACGTTGTTTGGTGCCACCTGAACCGCCGCGGCTCACACACTATGCAGTTGTAGTTTGATATGATCTCCCAATGGTTCCTAAACATTACTTCTCCAAGTGATTGGCTGAAGACCCTGGAAGCTGAAGTTCAAAAGTATCAGAGTTTGGGGAGCAATGATCCATAAATGAGCACTGAGTTGTGGCAATTCAAGAACATGAATTCTCAGTCAAACTGAAAACAAACAGGACGAAATTTTCAGTTGCAATTCGACTTGGAGTGAAAACACACCAGACTTCCGTTTCCTCTAAGAAAGACCCTGGAAGCTGAAGTTCAAAAGTACCAAAGTTTGGGGAGCGATGATCCACACGAAGCATCGAGTCGTGGCAGTTTTCAGTATGAATTCTCTGTCATACTGAAAACAAACAGGACGAAATTTTCAGTTGCAATTTGACTTGGGAGTGAAAAATGAACCAGTCTTCCATTTTCTCTGTATCAGTGATCTCTAAACATTATTTCTCCAAGCGATTTCCTGGCTATCGGTCATTGGCTGAAGACTCTGGAAGCTGAAGTTCAAAATATCAAAGTTTGGGGAGCAATCGTCTGCATGAATTCACATTCATACTATAAATGAACAGGACAAAATTTTTGGTTGCAATTTGACTCAGGAGTGAAAACGAACTACTTTTCTGCTTGCTCTATATCAGTTGTTCCTAGACATTACTTCTCCAAATGATTTCTCCAAGTCATTCGCTGAAGACTCTGAAGTTCAAAAGTACCAAAATTTGGGGAACAATGACCCACAACTGAGCATTGAGTCATGGCAGTTCAAGTGCATGAATTCTTGGCCATACTGAAAACAAACAAGATGAAAATTTCAGTTGTAATTTGACTCAGGAATGAAAACGAGCCAGTCTTCCACTTCCAGGTGATGTCTTGGCTATTGGTCATTGGCCGAAGACCCTGGAAGATAAAGTTCAAAAGTACCAAAGTTTGGGGAGCAGTGATCCAGACTAAGCATTGAGCCGTAGCAGTTCAAGCGCATGGATTCTTGGTCACATTGAAAATGAATAGGATGAAATTTTCAGTTGCAATTCGACTTAGGAGTGAAAATAAACCAGTCTTCCACTGTCTCTAAGAAAGACCCTGAAAGTTGACGTACAAAAGTACCAAAGTTTGGGGAGCAGTGATTCACACTAAGCATCAAGCTGTGGCAGTTAAAGTACACAAATTCTGTCATACTGAAAACGAACAGGACGAAATTTTTGGTTGCAATTTGACCCTGGAGAGAAAACGAACCAGTCTTGGGCTTTCTCTATATCAGTAGTTCCTAAACATTACTTCTCCAAGTGATTTCTTGGCTCTCAGTCATTGGCTGAAGACTCTGGAAGCTGAAGTTCAAAATAGCAAATTTGGGGAGCAATGGTCCAAATGAATTCTCATTCATACTGGAAACGAACAGGATGAAATTTTCAGTTGCAATTCAACCCGGGAGTGAAAACGAACCAGTCTTCCATTTTTTCTATATCATTGGTCAATAAACATTACTTTTCCAGGTGATTTGTTGGCAATTGGTCATTGGCTGAAGACCCTGGAAGCTGAAGTTCAAAATACCAAAGTCTGGGGAGCAATGGTCCGCATGAATTCTTGTTCGTACTGGAAATGAACAGGACGAAATTTTCGGTTGCAATTTGACTCAGAAGTGAAAACGATCCAGTCTTCCACTTTCTGTATATCAGTGGTATATACCAAAGTTTGGGGAGCAATTATTTACACCAAGCATCGAGCTGTGACAGTTCAAGTGCGCAAATTCTTGGTCACACTGAAAACAGATAGGACGAAATTTTCATTTTGGAGTGAAAACGAACCCATTCTGTAACCCTGGCCCGAAAACTATGCCATGAACCCCATTCGCTCGAACGTTGTATCCCATCAGAGGGAGCCTCCCATTGTTCCCACTGGACAAGCCATCTCCCCATCGGTCTGGAGACTCCACAAAGCACTCCCTTGAAATTGAAGAGGGGAGGAAACCCGGATTAGTTCCCTTTGTCCGCCTCCCAGGAGGGTTTCATGGATCCCCCCGTTCTGTTTGGCTGCTTAGCCAAGATTAAATCACGCAACGCCCTCATCTCCCCCCCCCGTTTCTCCAGGCCTTTTTCATCCCCTCCCCGTCCCTCGAGTCGTCCATGATCCCCTTCATTTCCCCAAACCCCGATAAGCTTAAAGACCTGCTTATCGCCACGGCTCCGGCCGTCCGCACCTTTGATCAATTTACTCATTTGCTGACCGCGGACCCCAGAGAAGGGGCTGATCTGTGAGAGACGCCGGGAGGGACGTTGTTGGAAAGATGTCTGCATGTGGGGGAGACCAGGGTGCTGTTTTTCAGCCTCAAAGAGGTGGTCGTTCTAGGTTTCGTGGCATTGGGAACTAGGGAACCAGAGTGTCATTCATGGTCCCCAGTTGTGAGACCCTCCTATTGTTACCATACCATTGGCCATGGGTTCACCTCTCCTTGGGTGAAAGACACCACAATGGTCTCTCCATGGTGACCCTATCCCAAAGTTTTCTGAGGCTGAGAGAGTGTGACTTGCCTAAGGTTTTCATAGCAGAGTGGGGAATCGAACCTTAGACTCCAGAGTGCGATGCTCAGACCAAGATGCCATCCTCACTCGTTTCTGACTTATGGTTCACTCCGTTATTGCATTGCACGATTGCTCAGTCTGTTATTGCATGTTGTGCTGCTGATGAACACCTGCATTCCGTTTCATGCACATCCGTCATTCAGTTATTGCATTACTGCGCTGTTGCGAAATTCCCCCATCCTCTTTCATACACCATAGTTTTTCATATATTATTGCACCCGTCATTGCCTTATGATGCTAATCTGAAACTCTTCCACTCACTTTTGTACCCATTGGTTATTCCGTCATTGCCTTATCGCACTGCTGCGAAATTCCTCCGTTTGGTTTTGCACACATTGCTCACTCTGTTATTGCATTATTACGCTGTTGGGAAACTCCCCCATTCACTTTCGTACACCATGGTTATTCTGTTACTGCCTTATTACACTGTTGCATTTTGTACACGTCGGTTATTCCACCCGTCATTGTCTCCTCCACTCACTTTCATACACAATCGTTATTCCACCATTGCTTTATTCCGCTGTTGCGAAACCCCTCCGTTGAGTTCTGCACACATTGGTTCCTCTGCCATTGCATTATAGCCTCACAATGTCGGCTCTGCATTGTATTCCTCTACTCAGTTTTGCACAAGTTGGTTCTTCCGCTATTGCATTATAGCGTCACAATGTCCGTTCTGCATTGTGCTGTTGCAAAACTCCTCCATTTAGTTTTGCATGTATTAGTTCCTTGTTATTGCCTTATAGCGTCACAATGTGAGTTCTGCATTGCGCTGTGGTCAAACTTTCCCCATTAGTTTGTCATGTACCACCCACTCCGCTATTGCATTATAGCACCACAATGCTGGTTTTACATTGTGATGTTGCGAAACTCCTCCATTAATTTTCACACATATTCATTCCTCCGTTATTGCATTATAGCGTCACAATGTGGGTTCTGCATTGTGCTGTGGCAAAACTTTCCCCTTTAGTTTGTCATGCACCATCCATTCCGCTATTGCGTTATAGCGTCACAATGTCACAATGTCCGTTCTGCATTGTGCTGTTGCAAACTCCTCCATTTAATTTCACACATATTGGTTCCTCTGTCATTGTGTTATAGCATCACAATGTGCTATGGCAACACTTTTCCCTTTAGTTTTGCATGCTCCATCCACTCTGCTATTGCATGAGAGCATCACAATGTTGGTTTTGCATTGTGATGTTGAGAAACTCCTCCATTAGTTTTCGCGCATATTATAGCGTCACAATGTTCTGCATTGTGCTTCTTCCATTATTGCTTCCTCCGTTATTGCATTATAGCATCACAATGTGGGTTCTGCATTGTGCTGTGGCAAAGCTTTCCCCTTTAGTTTGTCACGCACCATCCACTCCGCTATTGCACTATAGCATCATAATGTCGGTTCTGTATTGTGCTTCCTCCGTTATTGCTTCCTCCGTTATTGCATTATAGCGTCACAATGTTGGTTCTGCATTGTACTGTGGCAAAACTTTCCCCTTTAGTTTGGCACGCACTATCCACTCCACTATTGCATATAGCATCACAATGTTGGTTCTGCATTGTGCTTCCACCGTTATTACTTCCTCCGTTATTGCATTATAGCATCACAATGTCAGTTCTGCATTGTGCTTCCTCCGTTATTGCTTCCTCCGTTATTGCACTATAGCATCACAATGTCAGTTCTGCATTGTGCTTCCTCCATTATTGTTTCCTCCGTTATTGCATTATAGCATCACAATGTCAGTTCTGCATTGTGCTTCCTCCGTTATTGCTTCCTCCGTTATTGCATTATAGCGTCACAATGTGGGTTCTGCATTGTGCTGTGGCAAAACTTTGCCCTTTAGTTTGGCACGCACCATACACTCCGCTATTGCACTATAGCGTCACAATGTCGGTTCTGCATTGTGCTTCCACCGTTATTACTTCCTCCATTATTGTGTTATCGCGTCACAATGTTAGTTCTAAATTGTGCTGTTGCGAAACTCCTCCATTTAGTTCCTCACATATTGGTTCTTCTATTATTACATTATCGCATCACAATGTGGGTTCTGCATTGTGCTTCTTCCATTATTGCTTTCTCCATTATTGCATTATAGTGTCACAATGTTGGTTCTGCATTGTGCTGTGGCAAAACTTTGCCCTTTAGTTTGGCATGCACCATCCACTCTGCTATTGCACTATAGCGTCACAATGTCGGTTTTGCATTGTGCTTCCACCCTTATTACTTCCTCCGATATTGCGTTATCGCGTCACAATGTCAGTTCTGCATCGTGCTGTTGCGAAACTCCTCCATTTAGTTCCACACATATTGGTTCTTCTGTCATTGCATTATAGCATCACAATGTCGGTCCTCTATTGTGCTGTGGCCAAACTCCCTTTTGTTTGGCACATAGTGTCCACTTCGTTATTGCGCCATAACGTCGGTTCCGCAGAAGCGCAATTGCGAAATGCCTCCGTTTTGGAAGCCTATCTACGGAGATGTCCTTTGCGAAACTCCTCCATTTAGTTCCACACATATTGGTTTCTCTGTCATTGCATTATAGCATCACAATGTCGGTTCTGCATTGTGCTGTGGCCAAACTCCCTTTTGTTTGGCACATAGTGTCCACTTCATTATTGCGCCGCAACATCGGTTCCGCAGAAGCGCAATTGCGAAACGCCTCCGTTTTGGAAGCCTATCTACAGAGACATCCTTTGCGAAACTCCTCCATTTAGTTCCACACATATTGGTTTCTCTGTCATTGCATTATAGCATCACAATGTCGGTTCTTCATTGTGCTGTGGCCAAACTCCCTTTTGTTTGGCACATAGTGTCCACTTCGTTATTGCGCCATAACGTCAATTCAGCAGAAGCGCAATTGCGAAACGCCTCCGTTTTGGAAGCCTATCTACGGAGACGTCCTTTGCAGGATCTGCAGTCCCGTTCCCGTCCCTTTCTATATCCCAAATAGGTCCCCATGGTTTTGTGCCACCGCCTGTCAAAACTCGCTTCTGAATTCCAGAGGTCGCTTGGCACCCCTTCCCGCCTCGTTTGCTCGCTTGCTCGCTGGCTCGCTCGGGCATTAATTGCTAATCTGCGGTTTTCTCTCCCTCTATCTGGCCTGCCCGGAGTCATCTCCCGGGTCCCCTTATTAATCACATAAGAAAGGGACCGCTAAACAACCCCCAAATTGGTTTTCCTCCCCCCGCCATCGAGGCAATTCTCCACAGTCCGTCCCTCTGGGCCACGTCAGGCGGGCCTTGCGCTCGGCACACAAAACGAGAGCGAAGAGGCGAGGGAGAAAGCCGAGAAGGCCTTGACGACAAGGTCTTTAGGACTGCGCAAAAAGTTCCCAAAAGTTTACGAAAGTCCTTCCTTGCGATTCTCTGCGACGTTGTTTCTCCACGTTGGTCAAAATGCCGCTCGGTTGCTATTCTATCGCGGGGAACAATAGGATTCTCCTTCTTCCGCAGTTGTGAGAACCCGCGATTCCTTCTTCCGCCCCAAAGGAATTCTTCCGGGAGGCCAAATGGGGGGAAAACGACATATTTCTCCCTTTTCTCTTTTCACATGGAGTCAATCCCCTTGTCGTGGAGGCCACGTTATTGACAGGACCAGGTGGCTTGGAAGCGGGGGACGCCGGGTTCAAAGCCAGGGGGAAAAACATAAAGGCAGAAAAGGAAAGAAAACACCAGCTTGGTGGGATTGCGGAGGTTAAAAGTTGAGCAAGGACTTTCACACATGATACTCAGCTGCCAGGAGAAAGTTGCGGTTGGGTTTTCTCAAATTGAGGGTGGGAAAACCAAGCTCCCTAATTGGCCTTCTTGGAACGAAAAGAATCAAGACTCTTTGAGAAATAGACCATACCACTTTGCAATAGTCATCAGGAAGACCCAGGGTCACCACAGTGGCCACAGAGTTCACTACGACTAGCCTTTGCTCATAGAAGCTCAGAGTACTCATAAGAAGGAGAAAGGTGGATGGATGGATGGATAGAAAAACAGGAAGATAGAAGGGTATATGGGTGGATCGGTAGCTAAGTAGATGGAATAGGTAAGTAGATATGTGGCTACTATCTCATCCATCTGAGATAGGATAGATAGATAGATAGATAGATAGATAGATAGATAGATAGATAGATAGATAGATAGGAGGATATATGGGTGGATAGGTAGATACTTATATGGATGGATAGAAAAATAGGAAGATAGAAGGGTATATGGGTGGATCGGTAGCTAAGTAGATGGAAGAATAGGTAAGTAGATATGTGGCTACTATCTCATCTATCTGAGATAGGATAGATAGATAGATAGATAGATAGATAGATAGATAGATACGATAGATAGATAGATAGATAGATAGATAGATAGATAGATAGATAGGAGGATATATGGGTGGATAGTTAGATACTTATATGGATAGAAGGATGGATATATATATGGGAGGACAAGCAGATAAGTAGATGAAAGATGGTAGGTAGATACTTGGATGGATGGATGGATGGATGGATGGATAGTTATATGGGTGGATACTCAGATAAGTACATGAACGATGGAAGGTAGATACTTGGATGGATGAATAGATAGATAGATATGGGTGGGTAGGCAGATAAGTAGATGAAAGATGCTAGGTAGGTAGATAAATGTATGAATAGAAATATGGGTGGATAGCCAGATAAGTAGATGAAAGATGGAAGGTAGATACTTGGATGGATGGATGAATAGATAGATAGATAGATAGATAGATAGGCAGATAGGTAGATGAATGATGGTAGGTAGGTAGATGGATGGATAGACAGGTAAGTAGATGAAAGATGTTAGGGTAGATACTTAGATGGATGGATAGATTGATAGATGATAGATGGATCAATAGGCAGATGATTATATGGATGGATGGATAGATGAAAGGACAGATAAATAGATATGTGGACAATAGGTGGATGGATGGATGGTTAATGAGACATAGACAGACAGAAAGATAGATAGATAGAGATAGCTAAATATAAGATGGATGGATGGACGGACAGACAGACAGGTAGATGGATGGAGGGATGGATGGATAGATGGACAGACTGACAGACAGATGGATTGATGGATGGACAGATGTAAGGATGGATTGACAGACAGATGGATGGATGATTGGATGGATGGATGGATGGACGAATGGATGAACAGACAGACAGGTAGATGGATGGATGGATGGATAGATGGACAGATGGATGGATAGATACATGGATGGATATATGGACAGACAGATAGATGGATGGATGGACGGAAAGAAGGACAGACAGATGGATGGATGAACAGACAGACAGGTAGATGGATGGATGGATAGATGGACAGACGGAGGGATAGATAGATGGATGGATAGATGGACAGACAGACAGATACATGGATGGATAGATGGACAGACAGATGGATAGATGGGCAGACAGACAGATAGGTACATGGATGGATAGATGGACAGACAGATGGATAGATAGATGGACGGACAGATGGACAAATGGAAGGACAGATGGACAAACAGACAGATAGAAAGATAGATGATAGATAGATGGGGATAGATGTATGAGAAGTAGATGGGAGAATAGAGTAGGTAAGTGAACCATGGGTTGATGGATAGATAGACTGAGAACATGAACCACAAGTGGCACACGTAATGGCGGCCTCCTGGGACCACAACTCCCAGAATCCCCCTAAATCTTGGAGCCTAGGAAGTCCTGGAGTGGCTTGCCCTCTCTGAGAAGGTCCTATGCCAGTGGAGGATGGGAGATAGAGTCGTAAGCGGGCATCATGTCGGCCTTTTTGCGCCGCGGCTCCTTGTCCGCCCGCCTCATTTCTGTGGCTCTCCGGCTCGCGCTTTTGTCCAAGTGTCGGCGAGTATAATAAGCATTGAAAATGAAGGCTTGGGAAGAAGGGAGCGAGAGATTTGGGAAGGAGGAGGAGGGGCGGGTGGGTGGGTTAAATAGCAAAGAATTAGGGGAGGAAGAAATAAAAAAAAAGAAGATCAGATGCAAATCACTAGTGGAAAGGAAATTATGTGCAATTACCCAAGGAGAGCGAGAGAGAGAGAGAGAGGAAAAAAAAGCCGGGCAGTTCTGCCCACCCTAGCCAACAAGATCTCATTAATAAGCAGAAAATAAGATTGAAATGGTGTGTAAAAGAGCTGGAAAAATGAATTTGAATGCTGCATTTGTCCACAATTACCCCCGCGTTCACACATATTTTATTGCAATTTCCGTCCTCTTTCCCCCTTATATTATTATTATTATTATTCTTAATCTTTTCCATCCCTCAAAGCAGATTGGGAGCGTCCCCGGCATTAGGGTTGCAAGGGGGAGCATTACGGCATTACGGATTTCCCTCCGCGCGTTCCTCCTCCTCGGCCCCGAGATGGCTTTCCCCGCAACGGATCACCATTCAGCGCCTCGGCTTACAAGCTAGTCCTGTGCCAAGAAGAAAAGGCCTGACCTTCTGAGGGAGAACGCCATCCTTCCCATTGAAAGCAAAGCAGGATTTGCAGACCATCTAGGCCCAGGTTGCCTCCGCCTGGCTCTCAACAGAGCCGGGATTTGAACCCATGTTGATGCCACCCTATGAGGATGCCTCTCGATTCATCTCACCTTATCTAAACCAAGGTGATTCGAGTGCTCTCCAGCTTGGCTTTGAATTGGAAGGAAACTCAAAGGTCATCTAGACCAATGAAAGGTCCTCTGGTATCATCATCATCATCATTATTCTATTTCTCTCCTGGTTGTCTTTGAGTTGGAAGACACTTCTCCATCCATCCATCCATCGATCGATCCATCCATCCATCCACTTCTCCATCCATCCATCCACTTCTCCATCCATCCATCCATCCATCCATCCATCCAGTCATCCATCCACTTCTCCATCCATCACTCCAACTTTGGATGGTGTCCAGTGTTCAAATCTTCACTCAGCCATGGAAACCCATTGGATAACCGCCCGCCCGTCCATTCATCTATTGATTCGCTTCTCCATCTACATCTCCATCCATCCACTTCTCCATTCACTTCTCCATCAATCCATCCACCCATCCACTTCTCCATCTATCACTCCAGCTTGGATGGTGTCCAGTGTTCAAATCTTCACTCAGCCATGGAAACCCATTGGGTAACCGCCCGCCCATCCATTCATCCATTGATCCACTTCTCCATCTCCATCTCCATATATCCATCCATCAATCCACTTCTCCATCCACTTCTCCATCCATCCACCCACCCACCCACCCATCCACTTCTTCATCCATCAATCCATCCACCCATCCACTTCTCCATTCATTTCTCCATCCATCCATCCATTGATCCACTTCTCTATTCACTTCTCCATCCATCCATTCATCCATCCTCCATCCATCCATCTATTGATCCACTTCTCCATTCAGTTTGCCATCCATCCATCCACTTCTCCATCCACTTCTCCATCCATCCATCCACCCATCTACTTCTTCATCAATCCATCCATCCACCCATCCACTTCTCCATTCATTTCTCCATCCATCCATCCATTGATCCACTTCTCTATTCACTTCTCCATCCATTCATCCATCCTCCATCCATCCATCCATCCATTGATCCACTTCTCCATTCATTTCTCCATCCATCCAGCCATCCAGCCATCCTCCATCCATCTATTGATCCACTTCTCCATTCATTTCTCTATCCACCCATCCACTTCTCCATTCACTTCTCCATCCATCCATCCATCCATCTATTGATCCACTTCTCCATTCTGTTCTCCATCCATCCATCCACTTCCCCATGAATCCATCCAATGAAAGGTCCTTTATTACTATTGTTGTTGTTGAAAGGTCCTTTATTACTGCTGCTGCTGTTGTTATCGCCATTATCATTAGCTTTGCTTTGAGTTGGAAGGGACCCCTGAAGGTTATCTAGTCCAACAAAAGGCCCTGCATTATTATTATTTGCTTGGCTTTGAGTTGGAAGAGAACTCCAAAGGTCATGTAGTCCAATGAAAGGTCAACAACAACAACAATAACAACAACAATAATTACCCTAGTTCTCTGCTACTTGGCTTGGAGTTGAGACTCCCCAAAGGTCATGTAGTCCAACCCTATTCTGCCATGTAGTAATAGACAACCAAAGCACCTTAAAAGAATCCTATCTGATTGGTTTGAAGGCCTCCAAAGAAGGAGAGCCTTTGTTCTGCTCTTAATAGCTCTTACAGTCAAGAAGTTCCTCCTAATGTTTGGGTGAGAATCTCTTTCCATGTAATTCGAACCTATTACTTTGGAGAAGCAGAGAACAAGCTGGCTCTGCCTTCTACCTGATTCCCTTCCAATAGCTAAGTCACGTCACTTCTCTGTCTCCTCCACGTAGCAGTTCCTTGGAGGGATTTATAGTTTCCAGACCTTTGCCCCTTTCCACCGCCCTCCCTACGTTGTCCGTGTCCTACTCGGACACAGGATTCATGAGGATGAATATCAAGAGCTCATTTCAAATGAAAAAAGGACTTCGTGATGGATTTATTTTTTCCGCCAGAAGCAAATCCCCCTCCAAACGATCCAAATTTCTACAAAGCCAGCTTGGTTTCAGCATTGGGACTTGGGTTCGAATCTCAACGCAACCACACTTTCTCAGCCTCAGAAAAACCCATGATACTGTTGCCATGTAACATCTTGAAGACACCCAACAACCACAACAAAGGACACGAAATACTGACGACAAAGTACACATTACGATCGTTTTTCAACTAATCTTCCATCGAGTCTCAACCAATTCAACATAGTTTGTGGCTCAAAAACAAAGTTTACGGAGTGGAACAACTACTTTCAAAGGAAGGACCACACAATGAAACAGGAAATAATACTTTCAAACCAGGAACAGAAGTTGTTTTTCATTGGCTATCACAGAGAAGACCATTTGGAAAAGAGGAGACACTGTGGGAAAACGTGGCCTACCTGAGGAGAGAGGCCATTGCTGACAGGGTTCATGTGGTTGGTGGGTGCCGTGGGGTTCATGAAGCTCTCAGAGTAGCTGGAGAAGCTGTGCCGCGGCCCGTAGGCCGAGCTGGAGTCTGCTGCCGCGGCCGCCAGCCCTCCCTGGTGCATGCTGGATGGCGGCAGAGGCTGGGGCCTGTGGACGGTGCTGCTCCCATCTGCTAAGGAAGAGAGGGGTCACCAGGAGGAACTATCTCCAATCATCTGCCCACTTGCCTATCCATCCAGCCATTGACTTGTCCATCCATCCATCTTTGAGTGTTGGTTGGAGACCAGGGTTCAAGTCTGCACTCGGGCATGGAAACCAACTGTCCATCCATCCATCCATCCATCCATCCATCCATCCACTTCTTCATCCAATCAACCATCCATCCACTTCTCCACCCACCCACCCACCCACCCTCCCTCCATCCACCTCTCCAGCTCTGGATGGAGTCTAATATTCAAATCTGCAGTCAGCCTTGGAAATCCATTGGGTAACCACTTGCCGGTCCATCCATTCATTCATTCATCCATCCACCCACTTCTTCATCCATCCATTTCTCCATTCACTTATCCATCCATCCATCCACTTCTCCATCCATATTCTACATTCACTTCTGCATCCATCCATCCATCCATCCATCCATCCATCCATCCACTTCTCCATTCACTTATGCATCCATCCGTCCTCTTCTATATTCACTTCTGCATCCATCCACTTCTCCATTCACTTATCCATCCATCCATCCTCTTCTATGTTCACTTCTCCATCCATCCACCCACCCACTTCTCCATCCATGCATCCATGTATCCATGCATCCATCAACTTCTCCATTCAATCATCCATCGATCCTTCCATCCATCCATTTCTCCATCCATTTCTCCAGGTTTGGATGGAGTCTAGTGTTCAAATCTACATTCAGCTACAGAAACCCATTGGGCAACCATCTCTCCATCCATCCTTTTCTACATTCACTTCTGCATCCATTCATCCACTTCTCCATCCATCCATCCATCCATCCATCCACTTCTCCATTCAATCATCCTTCCATCCATCCATTTCTCCATCCATCTCTCCAGGTTTAGATGGAGTCTAGTGTTCAAATCTACATTCAGCTACAGAAACCCATTGGGCAACCATCTCTCCATCCATCCTCTTCTACATTCACGTCTGCATCCATCCATCTACTTCTCCATCCATCCACTTCTCCATCCACTTATCCATCCATCCATCCATCCATCCTCTTCTTCATTCACTTCTCCATCCATCCATCCACCCACTTCTCCATCTACTTCTCCATTCAATCAATCATCCATCCTTCCATCCATCAATTTCTCCATCCATCTCTCCAGGTTTGGATGGAGTCTAGTGTTCAAATCTACACTCAGCTACAGAAACCCATTGGGCAACTATCTCTCCATCCATCCATCCTCTTCTACATTCATTTCTGCATCCATCCATCCATCCACTTCTCCATCCACTTATCCATCCATCCATCGCCTTCTACATTCACTCCTCCATCCATCCATCCATCCATCCATCCATCCATCCATCCATCCACTTCTCCATCCAATCAACCATCCATCCACTTCTCCATCCATCTCTCCAGCTCAGGATGGAGTCTAATGTTAAAATCTGCATTCAGCCTTGGAAATCCATTGGGTAACCACTCGCCGGTCCATCCATCCATTCATCCATCCTTCCATCCATCCACCCATCCACCCATCCACTTCTCCATTCACTTATCCATCCATCCATCCATCCATCCACTTCTCCATCCACTTCTCCATCCATCCATTCTCTTCTACATTCACTTTTCCATCCATCCACCCACTTCTCCATCCATCCATCCATCCATCCATCCATCCATCCATCCATCCATCCATTCATCCATCCATCCATCCATCCATTCATTTCTCCAAGTTTGGATGGAGTTTAGTGTTCAAATCTACACTCAGCTACAGAAACCCATTGAGCAACCATCTCTCCATCCATCCATCCATTGATCCACTTCTCCACTCACCCACTCACCCATCAATCCATCCATCTCAATCCCTTAAATGTACAACTTGGTTCTCATGTCTTATATCCCTTCCAGATGGGGTGGTTTCCCATGGACCATCTCTAGAGTGTTGGGCCCGGCTTCTTAGTGAAGACCAAAAGACCTTTCTTAGGTCACAGAGCAACTATTAATGTTGGTCCGTGATTGCCAGCAAGGACTCTACCGCCCATGTGCCTAAGACCTTACCCATATATGGGGCCAAATAGTCCCCGGTAAAAATGGATGAAGATGTATGAGAAAGAGATGATAGTCCACCCCGCTCCATTGCCTTCACCTTGGGAAAGAGTGGTCGTTGTGTAGGTGGAATCTGGAAGCTGGTACGGTGGCAAAGTCGGCATCCCGGTGGGTGGGAAACCCCCCGGGAGGAGGTGGTTGAAGGCCGCCAGCTGATTGGCCCCGGCTTGCTTGCGCCATCTTGCCCTTCGGTTGCTGAACCAGACCTGGAAGTTGGAGAGAGAGGAAGAACGTTGTGGGTGGGTGAGCCGTCAGGTGGGCCTTCCTTGGTGGGCCACCAACAGGATCTGCCACCAACCTTGGCATCTCTTGACTCGACCAAGCTGAGGCATTTCCTGTGACACCGATTTTACCCCGGAACGAAAGGATGGAGAGAGACATTCTCAGGGTTGCCATCCCGGTTTGGAGGCATGCCACGGTTGGGACGCTGGCCGAGAAATGCACAGCTCGGCTTCTGAGATGGTTGGGAGCTGAGATGGGAATGCAGCTGCTGCGTTGGCCGGGCCCCGAAGAGGCGATTGAATTTCACAGCAACGTGTGCGTGGGTTTTTTTTTGTGTGTGTACAAATTGTGAGAAAACGACCTCACTCCCCAAGGATCGGGGTGGGAAGGAAAGCCACCGGGTTGGGAACTCTACCACAAACTGGACCTCCTAAGGTTCTCTGAACCTCATACAGACCGCCTAAGGTTATCTAACTATAGTTATTGAGCCTTGGCTTTATTGCAGGAGATATTTTCAACCTGACATCCCTCGGATGTCCCTGGAAACCAAATCAAATAGTCCAAGGCCAACGTCAATAAGGATCTACAGTAGATGGTGAGATGGTTGACCATCAAGGAAACAGTGTTAGCTTCCAACTCGTCTGGTAGTATCAATTCTGACAGGTCTAAAGTTTCGCTCAAACTTTAAAAGAGATGATTCTGATTCCACAACTTATGGATCAAAACCCAGAGGAGGATCTATAGGCAGATGGTTCAATGATGGACCATCAAGACTTAGAAAGCTGAGCTAGATCTTTGGGTGTCCATCTTGTTTAGTATCATCAATTCTGGTGGACCTCTGGAGTTTCAGGTAGGATTCAGCTTCTTAGAGAACTTCATAAAGTCAAATCTCAGAGGAGGATCAATAGGTTAGATGGTGGACCATCAAGACCTAGATCGAGCTCCTTGGAGGACTCCATAAATCCATCCATCCATCATCTTCTACATTCACTTCCATAAAGTTTGGATCAAAACAGAGGTTCTACAGGTTAGATGGTGGACCATCAAGACCTACATCAAGCTCCTTGAAGAACTCCATAAACTTTGGATCTAAACAGAACTTCTACAAGTTAGATGGTGGACCATCAAGACCTAGATTGGGCTCCTTGGAGGACTCCATAAAATTTGGATCAAAATAGAGGTTCTACAGTTTAGATGGTGGACCATCAAGACCTAGATCAAGCTCCTTGAAGAACTCCATAAAGTTTGGATCAAAACAGAGCTCCTACAAGTTAGATGGGGGACCATCAAGACCTAGATTGAGCTCCTTGGAGGACTCCATAAAGTTTGGATCTAAACAGAGCTCCTACAAGTTAGATGGTGGACCATCAAGACCTAGATCGAGCTCCTTGGAGAACTCCGTAAAGTTTGGATCAAAATAGAGGTTCTATAGGTTAGATGGTGGACCATCAAGACCTATATCAAGTTCCTTGAAGAACTCCATAAAGTTTGGATCAAAATAGAGGTTCTACAGGTTAGATGGTGGACCATCAAGACATAGATCAAGCTCCTTGAAGAACTTCATAAACTTTGGATCAAAACAGAGCTTCTACAAGTTAAATAGTGGACCATCAAGGTCTACATCGAGCTCCTTGGAGAACTCCAGGCCACCTCTATGCAGAAACCCTCCCTGATTGACTTGTAAACTTCATGTCTAATCAATGCTGTTCAAGCTTGCTCATTGCAAGTGTGAATGTTGCAATTAACACCTTCCAAACAGAGGGCACCTCCAGGCAACAGAGGCTAGGCTACCTCTATGCAGAGACCCTCCCTGATTGACTTTGACTCTATGCAGATACCTCACTGATTGTCTTTGCAAACTTCATGTCTAATCAATGCTGTTCAAACTTGCTCATTGCAAGTGTGAATGTTGCAATTAACACCTTCCAAACAGAGGGCACCTCCAGGCAACAGAGGCCAGGCTACCTCTATGCAGAGACCCTCCATGATTGACTTTTGACTCTGTGCAGATACCTCACTGATTGGCTTTGCAAACTTCATGGCTACACAATGCTAGTCAAGCTTGCTAACTGCAACATTCATCCCACCCTGGTATATATATACTCTGCAAACAGAACCTCTGATGATGCTATTAGCCACAGGCGTGGGCGAAATGTCAGGAGAGAATGCTGCTGGAACACATTGGCCATACAACCGAAAAAACGCACAGCAATGTAGTGATTCCGGTTATGTAAGTCGTTGACAGCACGGCCGTAATGCGGGCGCAACTGACTCTGAAATTGCCCACTTGTTTTGACTTGGACACAAACCAAAGGAGGGCTTTCCATCCACAGTGGTGTCCTGGTCGCGGCGCTTGGCCCGAAATGGGGATTTGCACCACTGCCTATTTCCCAGGCCGGTCGAAATGCGTGGCGCAGCTGTTCTCCGCCCGCCGCGCATTCTTGCAAGCTTTTCTCACCCCAGCCTCCTGGCATCGTTGGTTTCTTCCCACTGGCCTTAATCCCACAAAACCCTTGTAAATATGTTTTGGGAAGGGAGAGGAACCCTCCCCGAGAGTGTTGCGCCTTGCGTCTGTCTCCGGCCTCCCTCCACACACCGAAAGAAACTTCTCCAAAGATGGCCAGGATCCTATCCATCCAGTTGAACTAACTACACTATGTAACATTCACTTCCTCATGTAACAACAACAACAACAACAACAACATATCCTATGTATTGTCGAAGGCTTTCATGGCTGGAATCACTAGGTTCTTGTAGGTTTTTTCGGGCTATAGGGCCATGTTCTAGAGGCATTCTCTCCTGACGTTTTGCCTGCATCTATGGCAAGCATCCTCAGAGGTAGAGAGGATGCTTGCCATAGATGCAGGCGAAACGTCAGGAGAGAATGCCTCTAGAACATGGCCCTATAGCCCGAAAAAACCTATAAGAACCTAGTAACATATCCTATGCCCTTGGGATGAAGAAGAAGAGGAAGAAAAACAACAACAACAACAACAACAGCAACAATATATCTTAGGTCCTTGGGAAGAAGAAGAACAACAGCAGCAACAACAACATATCCTATGCCATTGGGATGAAGAAGAAGAAGAAGAGCAGCAGCAACAACAACATATCCTATGCCTTTGGGAAGGAGAAGAAGAAGAACACCACCAACAACAACAGCAACAGCAACAACAATATAGCTTAGGCCCTTGGGAAGAAGAAGAGGAACAACAGCAGCAACAACAACATATCCTATGCCTTTAGGAAGGAGAAGAAGGAGAAGAGGAGGAGGAGGAGGAGGCAGAATAACAACAACAGCAACAGCAACAGCAATATAGCTTAGGCCCTTGGGAAGAAGAAGAACAAGAACAACAACAGCAGCAACATATCCTATGCCCTTGTGGAGGAGGAGGAGGAGGAGGAGGAGGAGAAGAAGAAGAAGAAGAAGAAGAAGAAGAAGAAGAGGAAAGATAACAACAACAACATATCCTTTGCCCTTGGGAAGAAGAAGAAGAAGAAGAAGAACAGCAACAACAACATATCCTATGCCCTTGGGAAGGAGGAGGAGAAGAAGGAGGAGGAGGAGGAGAAGAAGCAGCAGAAAGACAACAACAACAACAACAACAACAACAACAACAACATATCCTATGCCCTTGGGAAGGAGGAGGAGGAGGTGGAGAAGAAGAAGGAGAAGGAGAAGGAGAAGAAGAAGAAGAAGAAGAAGAAGGAAGACAACAACAACAACAACAACATATCCTATGCCCTTGGGAAGGAGGAGGTGGAGAAGAAGAAGGAGAAGGAGAAGAAGAAGAAGAAGAAGGAAGACAACAACAACAACAACAACAACAACAACAACAACATATCCTATGCCCTTTGGAAGAAGAAGATGAAGATGAAGAAGAAGAAGAAGAAGAAGAAGAAGAAGAAGAGCAACAGCAACAACAATATATCTTAGGCCCTTGGGAAGAAGAAGAAGAACAACAGCAACAACAACATATCTTATGCCCTTGGGATGGAGAAGAAGGAGGAGGAGGGGGAGAACAACAACAACATATCCTATGCCCTTGGGAAGAAGAAGATGAAGATGAAGACGAAGAAAAAGAAGAGCAACAGCAACAACAATATATCTTAGGCCCTTGGGAAGAAGAAGAAGAACAACAACAACAACAGCAACAACAACATATCTTATGCCCTTGGGATGGAGAAGAAGGAGGAGGAGGAGGAGGTGGAGGAGGAGGAGAAGAAGAAGAACATATCCTATGCCCTTGGGAAGAAGAAGAAGAAGAAGAAGAAGAAGAAGAAGAAGAAAAAGAAGGAGCAGAAGAAGAAGAAGAAGAAGAAAAAGAAGAAGGAGCAGAAGAAGAAGAAGAAGAAGAAGAAGAAAAAGAAGGAGCAGAAGAAGAAGAAGAAGAAGAAGAAGGAGCAGAAGAAGAAGAAGAAGAAGAAGAAAAAGAAGGAGCAGAAGAAGAAGAAGAAGAAAAAGAAGGAGCAGCAGAAGAAGAAGGAGCAGAAGAAGAAGAAGAAGAAGAAAAAGAAGGAGAAGAAGAAGAAGAAGAAGAAGAAGAAGAAGAAGAAGAAGAAGAAGAAGAAACATCAAAAGCAAAAACAATCTATCCTAGGCCCTTGGGAACAACAACAACAACATATCCTAGGCTTTTGTGAACAACAACAACAACGTACCTTAGACCCTTGGGGGAACAACAACAACAACAACATATCTTAGGCCCTTGGGAGGAAGAACAACAACAAAAACAATAGCAACAACAACATATCCTATGCCCTTGGGATGGAGAAGAAGGAGAGGAGGAGGAGGAGGAGGAGGAGAACAACAACAACATATTCTATGCCCTTGGGAAGTAGTAGAAGGAGAAAAACAACAACAAAAACAATATATCCTAGGTCTTTGTGAACAACAACAAAAACAACAACATATCTTAGGCCCTTGTGAACAACAACAACAACAATAACAATAATAGATCCTAGGTCCTTGGGAGGAGCCCGATATTCAGAGACGAACCTCAGACCCTTGAACCTAATGTGCATGTGTGCTGTGTTGTTGTGTACATGTAAATATTAGAATGAGACTACTACGGATGTAGTCATACTTTGAGTGAAGGCCTGGCCCCTGTGGCCTCCGTCTCCCTGGCAGCCCTGAAGCCTCTCAGCAGCTGTTGCGCTGCGGTTCCCAAGGCAAGGAGACCCACTTGAAAGGCATGCCCAAGGAAAGGGGGAGAGAATCCCATGGGGCTGACGTAAGTGATGACTAACGCGCCCCGTTTGCCCGACCGGGCTGTTGCTATTGTCTTCTCGAAGGCTTCCATGGCCAGAATCGCTGGAGGGCTGTGAGTTTTCTGGCCTGTACAGCCAATGTGTTCTAGCAGCATTCTCTCCTGACATTTCGCCTGCATCTATGGCTAATGCCATCTTCTGTATAAATGTAATAATGTCCAGGGTGGGAGAAAGAGCCCCTGTCTCTTTAAAGCAAGTGTAAATGTTGCAATTTTGCAAGCTTTGGTTAGCCACGAAGTGTGCAAAGTCAATCAGGGAGGGTATTTGCATGGAGGTAGCCTGGCCTCTGTTGCCTGGAGGCACCCTCTGTGGAATAATGTCTAGGGTGGGAGAAAGAACTCTTGTCTATTTAAATCGAGTGTGAATGTTGGAATTTGCAAGCTTGAATAGCACTGAGGAGCCATGAAATTTGCAAAGTCAATCAGGGAGTGTATTTGCATGGGGGTAGCCTGGCCTCTGTTGCCTGGAGGCACCCTCTGTGGAATAATGTCAAGGGTGGGAGAAAGAACTCTTGTCTATTTAAATCGAGTGTGAATGTTGGAATTTGCAAGCTTGAATAGCACTGAGGAGCCATGAAATTTGCAAAGTCAATCAGGGAGGGTATTTGCATGGAGGTAGCCTGGCCTCTGTTGCCTGGAGGCACCCTCTATAGAATAATGTCCAGGGTGGGAGAAAGAATTCTTGCCTGTATGAAGCAAGTGTGAATGTTGTAATGAGCAAGCTTGAATAGCATTGAGTAGCCATGAAATTTGCAAAGTCAATCAGGGAGGTAGCCTGGCCTCTGTTGCCTGGAGGCACCCTCTGTTTGGAAGGTATTAATAACAATGTTCACACTTGCAATGAGAAAGCTTGAATAGTATTGAGTAGCCATGAAGTCTGCAAAGTCAGTCAGGGAGGGTTTCTGTCTGGAGTTTGCCAGGCCTCTGTCACCTGGAGGCACCCTCTGTTTGAGAGGTGTTCATTGCAACATTCACACTTGCAACAAACATGTTTGAATGGATAGCACTGAGCAGCCATGAAGCTGCAAAGTCAATTTGGAAGGGTACATAAAAGTGAAGTCAATCAGAGAGGATAACTACATGGAGGTAGCCTGGTTGTTGTTGTCTGGAGGCACCCTCTGTTTGTTAAGTGTACCAGTTAACACTTCCCAAGCAGGGGATGCCTCCAGGCAACCCAGACCAGGACATCTCTCTGAAGATACCCTGCCTGATTGACTTTGCAAACTTCATTCACCTTGGCTTTCAACAGGCAAGGGTTCTTCCTCCCCACCCTGGACATTATTCCACAAAGGGTGCCTCCAGGCAAAAGAGGCCAGGTCACCTCTCTGCAGATACCCTTCCTGATTGACTTTGCAAACTTCATGGCTACTCAGTCCTATTCAAGCTTGCTCATTGCAAGTGTGAATGTTGCAATTAACATGTCTCAAACAGAGGGTGCCTCCAGGCAACCCAGGCCAGGCCATCTCTCTGCAGATACCCTTCCTGATTGACTTTGCATACTTCATGGCTACTCAATGTCATTCAGGCTTGCTCATTGCAACATTCACACTTGCTTTAAATGGACAAGGGTTCTTCCTCCCCACCCTGGACATTATTCCACAGAGGGTGCCCCCAGGCAAAAGAAGCCAGGCCACCTCTCTGCAGATACCCATCCCTGATTGACTTTGCAAACTTCATGGTTACTCAGTGCTATTCAAGCTTGCTCATTGCAAGTGTGAATGTTGCAATTAACGCGACCCAAACAGAGGATTTTTCCAGGCAACCCAGGCCAGGCCACCTCTCTGCAGATACCCTCCCTGATTGACTTTGCAAACTTCATAGCTACTTAATGCTATTGCAACATTCACACTGGTTTTCAAGAGACAAGTGTTCTTCCTCCCATATACATATACACTACCCACAGAACCATTAGCCACAGATGGTGGCGAAACGTCAGGAGAGAATGCTGCTGGAACACATTGGCTCAAAAAATGAGCTGCAACCCAATGGATGCTTTGACGTCATGGATACTCTGAGAAGATGGCCATCTGTTGGGAGGGCTTTGACTGGGTGGCAAGGGGTTGGACTGGATGATCTTTGGTGCATGTTGGAGGAAAATGGAAGGGAGGGAAAGAGAGGGAGTACCTGGACCCTGGCCTCGGTCAGCTTGGTCCTCTGGGCCAGTTCTTCCCGTGTGTAGATGTCCGGGTAGTGGGTCCGCTCAAAGGCCTTCTCCAGCTCCTCCAGCTGCTCGGCCGTGAAGGTGGTCCGGCTGCGGCGCTGCTTGCGCTTCAGGGGCAAGTCCGGCTCCGACTCCACATCCGAACCTTCGTCCAGCCGGTTGCCTACGGGCGGAAGGAAGGACGGCAAGAGAGAGAGAAGACATTACACCATCCATCTCTTTCTCCATATATCCACACACACATACAGTTCTCTATACATGGATCTCGTCTTGCATTGTACTATGAGGTCGACTTAGACATTTGTGTGCATACATATACATGTATACGTATATATACTTATATACATGGGTCTGCCTTGCATTATAATATTACCATCGACTTATACACAGACATACTCAGCTTCGTCCTTCATTGTGCAATATTGAAGTTGACTTATACATGAGGTTGACTGATGTACATATGGATGTATACGTATATATACACAGGTCTGTCCTTCATTGCGTAATTTTCCCATCGACACATACATGAGATCGATATATATTTTATCTATCTATCTGTCAAATTATTTATCTATCTCTCCATATGTATATGTGTCTGTCTTCTATGTATGTACCTATCTGTATATCTGTATATGTGTCTGCTATCTATCTATCTATCTATCTATCTATCTATCTATCTATCTATCTATCTATCTATCATCTCAATGTATCTATTTGTCTATATGTATTTGTGTCTTCTAAATATCTATCTGTATATCTGTATATGTGTCTGTTTTCTATGTTTCCGTGTATCTATCTATCTATCTATCTATCTATCTATCTATCTATCTATCTATCTATCTATCTATCTGTCTGTCTATAGGTATATGTGTCTTGTATGTATGTATGTATGTATGTATCAGTATGTATATGTGTCTGCTATCTATCTATCTATCTATCTATCTATCTATCTATCTATCTATCTATCTAATCATCTATCTGTCTGTCAATGTATCTATTTGTCTATATGTATTTGTGCCTTCTATGTATTTATGTATATATCTATCTACTGTATGTATCTATCTGTATATCTGTATATGTGTCTGTCATCTCTCCCTCGTTCTCTCTCTCTCTCTCTATCTGTCTGTCTATATGTATATGTGTCTGTCTATCTATCTATCTACCTATCTATCTGAATAGCTGTCTATCTGTCCATCCGTCCGTCCGTCCATCCATCTATCCATCGATCCGAATAGCTGTCTATCTGTCTATCTATCTATCTGTCTGTCTGTCTGTCTGAATAGCTGTCTATCTGTCTATCTATCTATCTGTCCGTCTGTCTGTCCATCCATCTGAATAGCTGTCTATCTGTCTATCTATCTGTCTGTCTGTCTGTCTGAATAGCTGTCTATCTGTCTATCTATCTATCTGTCCGTCTGTCTGTCCATCCATCTGAATAGCTGTCTGTCTGTCTGTCTGTCTGTCTATCTATCATTTATCTATCTATCTATCATCTATCTATGTCTGTTTATCTGTCTATCTGTCTATCTGTCTATTTGAATAGCTGTCTAGTTGTCCATCCGTCCGTCCGTCCGTCCATCCATCTATCCATCCATCCGAATAGCTGTCTATCTGTCTATCTATCTGTCTGTCTGTCTGAATAGCTGTCTATCTGTCTGTCTATCTATCTGTCCGTCTGTCTGTCCATCCATCTGAATAGCTAGCTGTCTGTCTGTCTGTCTGTCTATCTATCTATCATCTAGCTATCTATCTATCTATCATCTATCTATGTCTGTTTATCTGTCTATCTGTCTATCTGTCCATCCGTCCGTCCGTCCGTCCATCCATCTATCCATTCATCCGAATAGCTGTCTATCTGTCTATCTATCTGTCTGTCTGAATAGCTGTCTATCTGTCTGTCTATCTATCTGTCCCTGTCTGTCCATCCATCTGAATAGCTATCTGTCTGTCTGTCTGTCTATCTATCTATCTATCTATCTATCATCTATCTATGTCTGTCTGTCTGTCTGTCTGTCTGTCTATCTATCTATCTATCTATCTATCTATCTATCTATCTATCTGAATAGCTGTCTTATCTGTCTGTCCGTCTGTCCGAATAGCTAGCTAGCTGTCTCTGTCTGTCTGTCTGTCTGTCTATCTATCTATCTGAATAGCTGTCTTATCTGTCTGTCTGTCCGTCCGAATAGCTAGCTAGCTGTGTCTGTCTGTCTGTCTGTCTGTCTGTCTGTCTGTCTATCTATCTATCTATCTATCTATCTATCTATCTATCTATCGGATAGGACTATATGTCCTTTGACATGGACCCTTTCCTGCTTTTCCCGGCCAGGATGTAAACAAAGGCTTTTCTCCTTGTTTGCCAATATTGACACTCCGCTCGCCTCCCGCCGCCCTCTTTGGCTTGGCTAATGCGTCCAAAGAGGGCCAGGAATGAGACCCCCTCCTCCTCCCCCTCCTCCTCCTCCTCCCCCTCCTAGTCTGCCTTCCTCTCCACGCTTCCTCCGCAAATCCCCTCCCGCCTCCTGGCAAGGTACTCTTAGGCCCGAAAGTTAAATTAATCAACAGGATTAGGTGGGAATTGGCCACGGTGAGACCCTCCAGGTCCTCCCAGGAGCTCCTGCCTCCTCCTCAAGCACCCGGGAGCCGCATGGAAAGATGCGGCCTGCACGGCGGGCATGCGGGCGCATTCATTAAGCGCCCGAGCCTCATTGCCGGGCCTCTCCAAGGCAGCCCTCTCCAGCAAAGCCTCCCTCCTGGGTCCCATCTGGGTCTGCTTGGCATGCTGAGCCCTTCTTCCCGGCTTCCTCCTTGCCCGTCTCCAAAGCAGCTGCAGGAAGAAAGGGCCCAGCCTGGAAGCCAAGCGCATGGGGATGGTGGCCGTGCCAACGCCAAAGAGGACCACTTTGGCCTCCACGGGGTGGGGGACAACTTTGCAAAAAGTTGGAGAGGCAACTTTCTCGAATGCGGGATTTGCACTCGTAATCATCCGCCCAAGGATGCCAACGACAAATGAGCAAACAATAACGGACATAATATTTCGTGTCAGGAGCGACTTGAGAAACTGCAAGAGAATTGGCTGTCTGCAAGGACGTTGCCCAGGGGACGTTGCCCGGATGTTTTACCATGTTTCATATTCCCGCATGGGAAGCTGGAGCTGACAGATGGGAGCTCAGCCCACTCCCTGGATTCGAACAGCCAACCTTTACGTCAGCAGTCCTTCTGGTGTGAGAGAATTGGCTGTCTGAAGGGATGTTGCCTGGATGTGTGACTATCCTATGGGGGGCTTCTCTCATGTTCCCTCATGGGAAGCTGGAGCTGACAGGCGGGAGCTCAGCCCACTCCCTGGATTCCAACCGCCAAACTTTCAGTCAGCACTTCTGGTGTGAGAGAATTGGCTGTCTGAAGGGATGTTGCCTGGATGTGTGACTATCCTATGGGGGGCTTCCCTCATGTACCCGCATGTGAAGCTTGAGCTGACAGACAGAAGCTCAATCCGCTCCCTGGATTCGAATCGGCAACCTTTCAGTCAGCAGTCCTTCTGGTGTGAGCGAATTGGCCATCTGCAGGGATGTTGCCGCGGGGATGTTGGCCGGATGTTTTACCATCCTGTGGGAGGCATGTTTTATGTTCCCGCATGGGAAGCTGGAGCTGACAGATGGGAACTCAGCCTGCTCCCTGGATTCGAACCACCAACCTTTCAGTCAGCAGTCCTTCTGGTGTGAGAGAATTGGCCATCTGCAGGGATGTTGCCCTGGGGACGTTGCCTGGATGTTTTACCATCCTGTGGGAGGCATGTTTCATGTTCCTGCATGGGAAGCTGGCGCTGACAGATGGGAGCTCAGCCCACTCCCTGGATTCGACAGCCAACCTTTCAGTCAGCAGTCTTTCTGGTGTGAGAGAATTGGCTGTCTGAAGGGATGTTGCCCAGGGGATGTTGCCTGAATGTGTGACTATCCTGTGGGGGGCTTTTCTCATGTCCCCGCATGTGAAGCTGGAGCTGACAGACAGGAGCTCCCCCCATGACTTGAGAAACTGCAAGTCACTTCTGGTGTGAGAGAATTGGCTGTCTGCGGGGACGTTGCCCAGGGGACGCTGCCCGGATGTGTGACTATCCTGTAGGGGGCTTCTCTCATGTCCCCGCATGTGAAGCTGGAGCTGACAGACAGGAGTTCACCCTGCTCTCTGGATTCGAACCGCTGACCTTTCAACCGGCATCCTGCTGACACAAGGGTTTAACCCATTGTGCCAATGGAGGCTCTAATAATAATAATAACAATAATAATAATAATATATATTGGGGACTAACTTTTCAAAGTTTTGAAGGCCAAAGGAGGAACCTGCGATGTGTGATTTGAGAAGGACCTCAAGAGTATTTTCAGCAGTCGTGTGGAAGCAAAACGGTACGGCCTGCCCAATAAACCTATCCGTACAACAATATCCACCACTCGAGGATTCATTTCGGCGGCGTTCTCCGACCCGTCCCTTTCTCCCTCCTCGGGTTTTTCATTACAGTTTAACATAGTTTAAGGCTTGGCGGCGTGGAAAAAAAAACCAATCGCGTAATCGTTGATATGCGTTTTAATCTCGGCGTTCGGCGCCGGCGGAATGAGAGCGAGCGAGTGGCCCGAGAATACCAAGCAGGCGGGGAAAACGAGGGAGGGGAAAAGCCATTTGGAGCTCAGCTGGGGACCGGCACATGTTCTCGGGTGGGTGGAAGGCTCCCCCACTTCGCGGAGAGTTATTCAGGTCTGCCTTCGGAGGAGCAAACGCCTTGGAAATCTGGCTGCCTGCGAAGAAAAACTGTGGACCCAAATATCTGGAGACAAGACCCACATAGACCTTCCAGTAGGCCTACAAGATCTAGATAGACCTTTGAGACTCAGGTACATGGATCTTGAGGGCCTCCATAGGCCTTGAGACCGAAGAACCACAAAGACCATCTTGGTAGGCCTTCGAGACCAAAATAGGCCTTCCAAATAGGCCTTCAAGACCCACATAGGCCTTCAAGACACACATAGACCTTCCAGTAGGCCTACAAGATCCAGATAGACCTTTGAGACTCAGGTACATGAATCTTGAAGACCTCCATAGGTCTTTGAGACCCAAGAACCACAAAGACCTTCTGGGTAGGCCTTCAAGACCAAAATAGGCCTTCCAAATAGGCCTTCAAGACCCACATAGGCCTTCAAGACACACATAGACCTTCCAGTAGGCCTACAAGATCCAGATAGACCTTTGAGACTCAGGTACATGGATCTTGAAGACCTCCATAGGTCTTTGAGACCCAAGAACCACAAAGACCTTCTGGGTAGACCAAAATAGGTCTTCCAAATAGGCCTTCAAGGCCCACATAGACCTTCTGGGTAGGCCTTCAAGACACACATAGACCTTCCAGTAGGCCTACATGATCCAGATAGACCTTTGAGACTCAGGTACATGGATCTTGAAGACCTCCATAGACCCAAGAACCACAAAGACCTTCTGGGTAGGCCTTCAAGACCAAATAGGCCTTCCAAATAGGCCTTCAAGATTCACACAGACCTTCTGGGTAGGCCTCTAAGACACACATAGACCTTCCAGTACAAGATCCAGATAGACCTTTGAGACTCAGTTACATGGATCTTGAAGAACTCCATAGGCCTTTGAGACCCAAGAAATACAAAGACCTTCTGGGTAGACCAAAATAGGTCTTCCAAATAGGCCTTCAAGATTCACACAGACCTTCTGGGTAGGCCTCTAAGACACACATAGACCTTCCAGTAGGCCTACAAGATCCAGATAGACCTTTGAGACTCAGGTACATGGATCTTGAAGACCTCCATAGGTCTTTGAGACCCAAGAACCACAAAGACCTTCTGGGTAGGCTTTCAAGACCAAAATAGGCCTTCCAAATAGGCCTTCAAGACCCACATAGACCTTCCAGTAGGCCTACAAAATCCAGATAGACCTTTAAGACTCAGGTGGACCTAAATAGTTATCAACGGCCTATGGATGGCTTAGGTGGGTCTTAAAGATCCGTGTATCTTCAGGTCATCTGTTGACTAGTGGTGACCCCATTAATCTGCAGGTCTACTTGAGTCTCAAAGGTCTATCTGGATCTTGTAGGCCTACTGGAAGGTCTATGTGGGTCTTGAAGGCCTATCTGGGAGGCCTATCTTGGTCTTGAAGGCCAGCCCAGAAGGTCTTTGTGGCTCTTGCATCTCAAAGGCCTATGGAGGTCTTCAAGAACCATGTACCTTCAAGTCTCTTATTGACATATGGTGACCCCATGAACCTGCAGGACTACCTGGGTTTTGAAGGTCTATCTGCATCTTGTAGGCCTACTGGAGGGCCTATGTGGGTCTTGAAGGCCTATCTGGAAGGCCTATCTTGGTTTTGAAGGCCGGCCCGGAAGGTCTGTGTGGGTTTTGAAGGCCTATCTGTGTTTCAAAGGCCTACGGAGGTCTTCAAGATCCATGTACCTTCAAGTCACCCACTGACTAATGATGACCTCATAAATTTGAAGGTCTATCTGGGCCTCGAAGGTCTCTCTGGGTCTTGAAGATCTATTTGGCTCTTGAAGGTCTATGGAGGTCTTCAGGATCCATGTACCTTCAAGTCTCTTACTGACTTGGTGACCCCATGAATCTGTAGGTCTACCTGGGTCTTGAATGCCTACCTGGAAGGTCTATCTTGGTCTTGAAGACCTTCCTGGAGGATCTGTGTGCATCTCAAGGGTTTATGGAGTTGCTTGTGGAATAATGGTGATGCCATATGAGTTTTCTTAGGCAAGGAAGACTCTATGGTTGTTTCTATGAAGGCCTAAAGTAGTGCACTCTTATACACCTTCCATTTTGGTCTAGAAGGTCAATGTGGGCCTACAGATTCCTGTGGAAGGTTCTTTTTGACTGACTCAACTATGGAGTGACAGGCCCCAAAGGTCCCTTTCCTGATGGTTTGTAAGTGTTATCATGCAGCATTTTGGGGAAAGGGATGAAGACCAGATGTTGTGTGTCATGTTGCCGATCGACTTGTGTTGACCCCATGAATTTGGTAGGGCTTTCTTGCTCAGGGAAAGTGGTTTTGCTCATTCCTTTGTGTGAAGTGAGGCACTCTTGGGCAGAGAAGGCCCCAGAACTTGAAATACTACCCCATTGAGCCATGCCAGCCGCATTCAGTCCACAGCGTAGATGCACCCTTGGCTTCTAGGGAACGTTTCGGCTATTTATTGGGATCTGCAGAACTCTTCTCCAATGCTCCAGGGCCATTAAAAAGAGAGTCTTAAGAAAGGACTGGAAGGGGTGAGACCGAACCCCTTGGCGTGGCTCCCCTTCCCAGGGAAGAAAGGGAAGGAGGAGAGAATGGAAGTGACAGAAAGAAGAATTGGGGCGAGGAGTGAAAAGAAAGATACCCCTGCGCTCCGGGGCCCTTTATCAGCCCGCATTGTTTTCACCTTCGACACAAAGCAGCGGGGGGTCCCTTTTGGGGCTGATCTCTTTAGAAGGGCCTGGACAGGCACCTTAGGGGGCCTTCGGAGGCTGAATGGGGCGCTGACAGGCCGAAGGGAGATCAATACGCACCAAGCGCAACAACTCTGGGGCTCCGGGATGGAGGGGCGGCTTGAATATTAAGAGCTTTTGGGGGGAAGACCCTCAAGAGGATGGGGAGGGAAGGGAGGGGGGTCGAGGCGAAGGAGGAATCCTCTACACGAATGTGGAGGAATGGTGGAAAGGGGCACCCGTATTCATTCCAATGGGATCTATTCCGGGATTCCCAGGTTCCCAACCTTAGGGTTTGTCTACATGGTAGTTTGGTGTTGACACTCCTCAAAGAACAACTTCACCTTCTCCAAAGATTGGGGAGATGGCATTCTCGTTGGCCATGGGATCCAACAAGGCAATAGTTGGGAGAGAGATTGCATAGGAGATGAGGCTATAGAATCCTGGGAGTTATAGTTTGGCTTTGATGTTCCCTCAAAGCACAACTTTGCCTTCTACAGAGATTGGGGAGATGGTTTGTGATCAACGGCCTTCTCGTTGGCCATGGGATCCAACAAGGCAATAGTTGGGAGAGAGATTGCATAGAAGATGATGCTATGGAATCCTGGGATTTATAGTTTGGGGGAAGAGATTGGGTGGGAGATGATACTATGGGATCCTGCGAGTTATTGTTTGGCTTTGACGCTCCCTCAAAGCACAACATTGCCTTCTCCAAAGATTGGGGAGATGGTTTGCGATCAACGGCCTTCTCGTTGGCCATGGGATCCAACAAAGCAATAGTTGGGAGAGAGATTGCATAGAAGATGAGGCTATCGAATCCTGGGAGTTATAGTTTGGCTTTGACGCTCCCTCAAAGAACAACTTCACCTTCTCCAAAGATTGGGGAGATGGTTTGCAATCAACGGCCTTCTCGTTGGCCATGGGATCCAATAAGGCAATAGTTGGGAGAGAGATTGCATAGGAGATGAGGCTATAGAATCCTGGGAGTTATAGTTTGGCTTTGATGTTCCCTCAAAGCACAACTTTGCCTTCTACAGAGATTGGGGAGATGGTTTGTGATCAACGGCCTTCTCGTTGGCCATGGGATCCAACAATAGTTGGGAGAGAGATTGCATAGGAGATGATGCTATGGAATCCTGGGAGTTATAGTTTGGCTTTGACGCTCCCTCAAAGCACAACGTTGCCTTCTCCAAAGATTGGGGAGATGGTTTGTGATCTACGGCCTTCTCGTTGGCCATGGGATCCAACAAGGCAATAATTGGGAGAGAGATTGCATTGGATATGATGCTATGGGATCCTGGGAGTTATAGTTTGGCTTTGACGCTCCCTCAAAGCACAACGTTGCCTTCTCCAAAGATTGGGGAGATGGTTTGTGATCTACGGCCTTCTCATTGGCCATGGGATCCAACAAGGGAATAGTTGGGAGAGATATTGAATAGGAGATGATGCTATGAAATCCTGGGATTTATAGTTTGGGGGAAGAGATTGGGTGGGAGATGATACTATGGGATCCTGGGAGTTACAGTTTGGCTTTGACGCTCCCTCAAAGCACAACATTGCCTTCTCCAAAGATTGGGGAGATGGTTTGTGATCTACGGCCTTCTCGTTAGCCATGGGATCCAACAAGGCAATAATTGTGAGAGAGATTGCATTGGATATGATGCTATGGGATCCTGGGAGTTATAGTTTGGCTTTGACGCTCCCTCAAAGCACAACGTTGCCTTCTCCAAAGATTGGGGAGATGGTTTGCGATCAACGGCCTTCTCGTTGGCCAAGGGATCAAACAAGAGAGATTGCATAGGAGATAATGCTATGGAATCCTGGGATTTATAGTCTGGGGGAAGAGATTGGGTGGGAGATGATGCTATGGGATCCTGAGAGTTATAGTTTGGCTTTGAAGCTTCTTCAAAGCACAATGTCGCCTTCTCCAAAGATTGGGGAGATGGTTTCCACAATAGCTACACTAGGATCAATGGCTTTCTTATTGGCCATGGGATCCAACAAGGCAATAGTTGGGCAAGAAATTGGGTGGGAGATGATGCTATGGGATCCTGGGAGTTATAGTTTGGCTTTGACACTCCTTCAAAGCACAGCATTGCCTTCTCCAAAGATTGGGGAGATGGTTTCCACAATCGCCATATTAGAATCAACAGCCTTCTCATTGGTCATGGCAATTGTTGAGCAACAGATTGGGTGGGAAATGATTCTATGGAATCCTGGGAGTTGTAGTCTGGCGTAAACACCCTATCAAAGAATGGTGTCATCTCATCCAAAGATTTGGGAGATGGTTTCCACAATAGTTGCATTTGGATCAATGACCTTCCAGTTGGGATCCAACAAGTCAATGGTTGGAAGTCAACCGTTGGCCAAGTGGTTGGGTGGGAGTTGACTTCTAAGGTCCAAGATCTAGGGGATCCTTTAACTGTAGGATCTGATCCATCTCAATATGAGTTTACAAGTTGTAGATGTATGGCCCATCCTTTCGAAAGGTCCTATGGGAAGACACAAACACATCATCTGCATAGATAACATATTATATAGGATCACAGAACGTTTGGACCAATTGCATTGGGGTTTGGTGGCATCAGAAGACCTTCTGATAGTTCCTTCCTTTCGCCATCAAAGAAGTCGAAGAAGGAATGGGATGTATGCGACGCCTATAGAAAGAACTCGAAACTTGTATGAGAGAGCCCAGATTTAAGGAGACGCAGCAGAACCAATGCGCTTCCAAGGCCCGCCCTTTTGAATAGACACGGCTGTCATCCACGCGGCGGGTGGACAATGCAAAAGGGATGTAAACGTTCTCTCATTATCATCTTCTATAGGTCCCTCTCCCCATCAACTCCATGGGAAAGCCAGCCCGTTTGGCTCCCTCCCGCCTCCACTTCAACGGCTTCAAAGTCTTTCACCCTCGGAGAGCAGAAAGTTGGGAGACACACTCCCCCATTCCCATATTCGTGTTATCGGACACTATCGTATAATACGTGTATACTTTCCCAGGGGATATTTTTGCCTCCTGCTTTCAGGAGCTCCACTTTTGTGCTTCTGGGGCACCAAATGACCATTTGGTACACCAACGACAGAGTCTATATGCAACAATAGAAAAAAAAAATAGAGAGATAATCAGAAAGTTAGGTAGAAATATATTTGATGGATAGGATAGGGTAGATAGATAGATCAACAGGTAAACTGACTCTGACTGTGAGAGCCGTTCAGCAGTGGAACTCTCTGCCCCGGAGTGTGGTGGAGGCTCCTTCTTTGGAAGCTTTTAAGCAGAGGCTGGATGGCCATCTGTCAGGGGTGATTTGAATGCAATATTCCTGCTTCTTGGCGGGGGGTTGGACTGGATGGCCCATGAGGTCTCTTCCAACTCTTTGATTCTATGATTCTATGATTCTAAACATATTGGATATATAGGTAGGGTAGATATATTGAATGGATGGATGGATGGATGAAGGGATGGATCGATAGCTAGACAGATAGATTTTATAATGGATGATGGAGGGATATATTAGGTAGGTAGATACTGGATGGATGATAGGAAGATATATTTGTTGGATAGATAGATCAATAGGTAAATATATTGGATAGATAGGTAGGTGGGTCGGTAGATATATTGGCTGGATGGATAGACAGATAGATGGGATATTGCATGGATGGAGGGATAAATGGATGGTATATTAGATGGATGGATGGATTAGCTAGCTAGCTAGATAGGATATTGGATGTATGGGTGGACAGATAGATATATTAGATTAATAGATGGATGGTATATTGGATGAATGGATGGATAGATAGATAGACATATTAGATGAATGGATGGATGGATAGACAGACAGACAGACAGACAGACATATTAGATGAATACATAGATGGATGGATGGATGGTTAGATAGATAGATAGATAGATAGACATATTAGATGACTATTTATATTTATTTATCCATAGATGGATGGATGGATGGATAGATAGATAGACATTAGATGAATACATAGATGGATGGTAGATTGGATGGATGGATGGATAGACAGACATATTAAATGAATAGATGGATGGATGGATGGATGGATGGATGGATGGATGGATGGTTAGTTAGATAGATAGATAGATAGATAGATAGATAGATAGACAGACAGACATATTAGATGACTATTTATATTTATTTATCCATAGATGGATGGATGGATGGATGGATAGATAGACATTAGATGAATATATAGATGGATGATAGATTGGATGGATGGATGGATAGACAGACATATTAAATGAATAGATGGATGGATGGATAGATAGATAGAAAGATAGGTAGATAGATAGATTAGATGAATACATGGATGGATGGGTGGATGGGTGGATGGATGGATAGATAGATAGATAGATAGATAGATAGATAGATAGATAGATAGATTAGATGAATACATAGATGGATGGATAGATAGACATTAGATGAATACATACATGGATGGATGGATGGATAGATAGACATATTAGATGAATACATAGATGGATGGTATATTGGATAGATGGATAGATAGACAGATAGACATATTGGATGGTATATTGGATGGATGGATGGTGGATTGATAGATATATAGATAGACAGGCAGACAAACAGATAGACATATTGGATGGATGGATGGATGGATGGATAGATGGGTAGATAGATGGGTAGGTAGATAGATAGATAGATAGATAGATAGATAGATAGATAGATAGATAGTCAGACAGACAGACAGGCATTCAAACAGATAGACATATTGGATAAATAGATGGATGGAATATTGGATGGATGGATAGACAGACATATTACATGAATACATAGATGGTATATTGGATAGATAGATAGATAGATAGATAGATAGATAGATAGATAGATAGATAGACAGACAGACATATTGGATGGTATATTGGATGGATGGATGGGTGGATAGATAGGCAGATAGACAGACAGATAGACATATTGGATAAATAGATGGATGGTATATTGGAAGGATGGATGGATGCTTAGATAGACATAGACATATTGGATGAATAGATAGATGGATGATATATTGGATGGATAGATAGACAGACATATTGGATGAACAGATAGATAGATGGATGGTGTATTGGATGGCTAGATGAATGGATGGATGATAGATAGATCGATAGTATATTGGATGGATGGAGGGATAGCATAGATAGATAGATACTAGATAGATAGAATAATGGGTGGATGGATGGATGGATGGATGGATGGATAGATAGATAGATAGATAGATAGATAGATAGATAGTATATCGGATGGATGAATAGATTGATAACTAGACAGACATTTAGCTCACCATCAGGTAAACAATTGAACAAATAGATAATATATACTAGATAGACAGACAATTAGACAATTACTAGATGGGCGGATGTATGGACAAACAGATATGTAATTAGGTAAATGGAAGATAAGTAATTAGACAGATAATTGGGTCTACAGACAGGTAGATAGATAGATAATTAAGCAGATAGAGAAACAGAGAGAGGTTGGATAGATTAGGTTAGATAGCCGTTGATAGAGTCAATAGGTACAATATGGTACAATAATGCGTATCAATGCTATAGAAGCCTAGGATTTGTAGTTTGACTAGGCGCCGGCACTCTTAGGCAGAGAAGGCCTTGCAAAACTACAGCTCCCAACTTGCAGGGCAGTTCAAGTGGGGTGAAACGGCTTTCACTCCGCAGTGTAGATGCAATGCGTTGCGGAGGGATTCCGGCTATTTTGCACGTCGTTATGGGTCGATCTGTTTCGGGGGCCGTCCGTGGTGGCCCCCCTTTCCCCCCCGAAGGAGAGAAAGAAAAATCCCCCCTCTCCGCCTGGACAAATTTCTGATTCGCAACACTCTGGGAGCGGGTTTATGGGCATTGTGCGAGTGCAAATTTAGAAATAAAGCCAAGCCGCGATGGCAGGGCGAGGCCGACGAGGAGCAGAAAACGAGAAATTTTCTGCCCGTAACGAGCGTGGTCTAATGACGGTTCGGGAGGCAGCCAACCGTGGTTAGTAAACGCGGCTAAATGATTGCCGCGGAACCGGCCAAGCGACTTATTTCTTAATTAGTGCTACATATTAAGCCGCGGCGAGCGAGCGAGCGAACAAACGGGGTTGGGTTTCGTCTTCTCTTTGCTGAAAGGTAAGAAGCGTTTGGGTCAAGACACCACATTGGCATCACACAACCGGAACCTGTTATATCAGTGGCGGCCAACCTGTGGTCCGCAAGCACTAAAATGTGGTCCGCGGCCTCACCGTTACGACACCGTTACAACGAGAGCGACTGAGCTCGCAAAACCCTCTTATACTGTCTTGTAGGTTTATTAAATATGGTTTTCTGTGGGTGAGCAGCTACTGGATGGCATATGTTCTGTATCAGAAACTAGAGCTGATGTGGTCTATCCAATGCAATTTTCTGACTCATTTGATGTGGTCTATGCAATGCAATTTTCTGACTCAGCGGATGTGCTGTATCCAGTGCAATTTTCTGACTCAGCTGATGTGGTCTATCCAATGCAATTTTCTGAATCAGCTGATGTGGTCTATCCAATGCAATTTTCTGAATCAGCTGATGTGCTGTATCCAGTGCAATTTCCTGAATCAGCTGATGTGGACTATCGAGTGCAATTTTCTGACTCTGCTAATGTGGTCTATCCAATGCAATTTTATGACTCAGCTGATGTGGTCTATCCAATGCAATTTTATGAATAAACTGATGTGGACTATCCAGTGCAATTTTCTGACTCAGCTGATGTGGTCTATCCAATTCAGTTTTCTAACTCAGCTGATGTGGTCTATTCAGTGTAATTTTCTGACTCAGCTGATGTGGTCTATCCAGTGCAATTTTCTGACTCAGCTGATGTGGTCTATCTAATGCAATTTTCTGACTCAACTGTTGTGGTCTATCCAATGCAATTTTCTGACTCAGCTGATGTGGTCTATCCAATGCAATTTTATGACTTAGCTGATGTGGTTTATCCAATGCAATTTTCTGACTTAGCTGATGTGGTCTATCCAGTGCAATTTTCTGAATCAGCTGACGTGATCTATCCAATGCAATTTTCTGACTCAGCTGATGTGGTCTATCCAGTGCAATTTTCTGACTCAACTGATGTGGTCTATCTGGTACAATTTTCTGACTCAGCTGATGTGGACTATCAAATGCAATTTTCTGACTCAGCTTTCTACTTATCTATCAGTATGTACGTATGGATGTATACGTATATATACACAGGTCCGTCCTTCATTGCGTAATGTTTCCATGAAGTCGATATATATTTTATAAATCTGTATATCTGTATATATGTCTATTGTCTTTCTATCTATCTATCTATCTATCATCTATCTATCTATCTTTCTACTTATCTATCACTCTTATCAGTCTGTCTATCTATCCATCACTATGATTTATCTATCACTCTACCTACCTCTATTGCTCTACCAATCTCTCTCTCTCTCTCTATCACTCTCCCTACCTATTATCTCTCTATTTCTCCATTATTCAATCTGTCTATCGATCTATCATCTCGTATCTATCTATTTCTATTCTCTCTCTCTATCGTTCTATCATTGTCTAATCTATCTATCTATCTATCTATCTATCTATCTATCTATCTATCTATCTATCACTCTACCTACCTACTTCATCTGTCTATCTATCTATCTATCTATCTATCTATCTATCTATCTATCTATTTCTATTCTCTCTCTAACATTATATCACTCTACTAATCCCTCTCTATCACTCTATTTATCACTTTATCTACCAACCTAGCTCTATTGCTCTACCAATCTCTCTCTATCACTCTATCACACTATCACACTATCTATCTGTCTCTCTCTCTATCAAATTATCTTATCTATCATTCTATCACTTTATTATCTATCACTCTACCTACCTCTATTGCTGTACCAAGCTCTCTATCACTCTCTCTCACACACTCTATCTATCACTATCTATCATCTATCTATCTATCTTTCTATCTATTTATATTCTCTATCATTCTATCAATCTACCTATCTCTATCACTCTATTTATCACTCTACCGACCTACCTCTATTGCTCTACCAATCTCTCTCTATCACTATATCTATCTATCTCTCCATCTATCTCTCAACTTCTATTCTCTCTCTAACACTCTATCACTCTACCAATCCCTCTGTATCACTCTATTTATCAGTCTATCTACCGACCTGCCTCTATTGCTCTACCAACCTCTCTCTCTCACTCTCTCACTCTCTCACTCTCTCACTCTCTCACTCTCTCACTCTATCTATCTATCTATCTATCTATCTATCTATCTATCTATCTATCTATTTCTATTCTCTATCACTCTATTTATCTACCGACCTACCTCTATTGCTCTACCAATCTCTCTCTATCACTCACTCTATCATCTATCTATCTATCTATCTATCTATCTATCTATCTATCTATCTATCTATCTCTATTGCTCTACCGATCTCTCTCTCATCTATCACTTTACCATTCTATCTCTCTACCCTACCTCTATCTATCTATCTATCTATCTATCTATCTCTCTCTCTCTCTCTCTACTTATCTATCTCTCTTTCTCTTTATCTATCTCTATTGCTCTACCGATCTTTCTCTCATCTATCACTCTATCATTCTACCTCTCTACCCTACCTCTATCATCTATCTATCTATCTGTCTATCACTCTACTTATCTCTCTTTCTCTTTATCTATCTCTATTGCTCTACCGATCTCTCTCTCATCTATCACTCTATCATTCTACCTCTCTACCCTACCTCTATCTATCTATCTATCTGTCTGTCTGTCTGTCTGTCTATCACTCTACTTATCTCTCTATCTCTTTATCTATCTCTATTGCTCTACCGATCTCTCTCTCATCTATCACTCTATCATTCTATCTCTCTACCCTACCTCTATCTATCTATCTATCTATCTATCTATCTATCTATCACTCTACTTATCTATCTCTTTATCTATCTCTATTGCTCTACCGATCTCTCTCTCATCTATCACTCTATCATTCTACCTCTCTACCCTACCTCCATCTATCTATCTATCTGTCTATCTATCTGTCTATCACTCTACTTATCTCTCTTTCTCTTTATCTATCTCTATTGCTCTACTGATCTCTCTCTCATCTATCACTCTATCATTCTATCTATCATTCTATCTCTCTACCCTACCTCTATCTATCACTCTACATATTTATCTCTCTATCTCTTCCTCTATCTCTCTTGCTCTACTGATCTCTCTCTCATCTATCACTCTATCATTCTATCTACCGCTCTACCGATCCATTGGTGTCTATCTTGATAAATATATATATATCTTGTGGATACACAGAGACCCCATTGTTCCGGGGCAAACAAAGGCCCTCTTTCCTCTTGCGTCCCCTCCATCCTTCTCTCCATCCCTCCATCCATCCCTTCATCCCCCTCTTTTATGGAAATCCCTTCCTTCCACGGGGCCTGGCTTGGCTCCAGCCCTTTCGGAGCTGGGAGGACCTTTGTTGCCTCCATCAGGTTCGGGTTACGGGGCAGGGATGGAAAATCATAAACAACTGGCTGGCATTTCCATATCTAAAGCATTTCCAACGCCCCGGATCCCCTTCTTTTCCACGCACTGAAAAGGTACAGCGGTTTAAGTGGAGCCGGATGGGGAGAAAAGGGACTGGGGGCCTTCGAGTTTGCAAAACCTCACAAACTTGCATGCAGTGTGTTAAATCTACTTTGCGTTGCTTTCAGCCCTCAGGGCATTGCCGTCTATTGGGTTCGGAGCCCATTCTGGTCCAGGTTTTGCATTTTGGCGGCCGATGCAACAAATACTCCTTGACTTATATTGCAAAATGCCCCAACGCAACAAGGGCGCAGAGTGATGGGATATAGAATGATGGCAATACAATGCAATGCAACAAACCCTCGTTGACTTATATTGCAAAATGCCCCAATGCAACAAGGACACAAAGTGATGGGATATAGAGTGATGGGGTATATAGTATGATGTCAAAACAATGCAATGCAACAAATTCTCCTTGACTTATATTGGAAAATGCTCCAATGCAACAAGGACACAGAGTGATGGGATATAGAGTGATGGGATATATATAGTATGATGGCAATGCAATGCAATGCAACAAGCTCTCCTTGACTTCTATTGCAAAAGGACTCAGAGTGATGGGATATATAGTATGATGACAACACAACGCAATGCAACACACTCTCCTTGACTTATATTGCAAAATGCCCAAATGCAACAAGGACACAGAGTGATGGGAGATATAGTATGATGACAATGCAATGCAATGCAACAAACTCTCCTTGACTTATATTGCAAAATGCCCCAATGCAACAAGGACACAGAGTGATGGGATATAGAGTGATGGCAATACAATGCAATGCAACAAACTCTCCTTGACGTTTATTGCAAAATGCCCCGATGCAACAAGGACACAGAGTGATGGGATATAGAGTGATGGCAATACAATGCAATGCAACAAACTCTCCTTGACGTTTATTGCAAAATGCCCCGATGCAACAAGGACACAGAGTGATGGGATATAGAGTTATGGGATATATAGTTGGTTTGGCAATGCAATGCAATGCAACAAACCCTCCTTGACTTATATTGCAAAATGCCCCAATGCAACAAGGACACAGAGTGATGGGATATATAGTATGATGGCAACACAATGCAATGCAAGAAACTCTCCTTGGCTTATATTGCAAAATGCTCCAATGCAACAAGGACACAAAGTGATGCGATATAGAGTGATGGGATATATAGTATGATGGCAATACAATGCAATGCAACAAACCCTCCTTGACTTATATTGCAAAATGTCCCAATGCAACAAGGACACAAAGTGATGGGATATAGAGTGATGGGATATGTAGTATGATGGCAAAACAATGCAATGCAACACACTCTCCTTGACTTATATTGCAAAATGCTCCAATGCAACAAGGACACAGAGTGATGGGATATATAGTATGATGGCAATACAATGCAATGCAAGAAACTCTCATTGACTTATATTGCAAAATGTCCCAATGCAACAAGGACACAAAGTGATGGGATATAGAGTGATGGGATATGTAGTATGATGGCAAAACAATGCAATGCAACAAACTCTCCTTGACTTCTATTGCAAAATGCCCCAATGCAACAAGGACACAGAGTGATGGGATATAGAGTGATGGAAGTACAATGCAATGCAGTGAACTCTCCTTGGCTTATACTTTAAAATGCCCCAGCACAACAATACAGATTGATGGGATATAGAGTGATGATATAGGGTCCTTCCCTTCAAAGGACATCAATGGCATTTAGTGGACTTGTGTCAAGGGTCCCATCAAAGGACATCTAGTCTGACCTTAATAGTAATAATAATTGGGACCCATCATAGGAATAGGTCTTAGCTTGGGAGACCTTTAAGACTACATTATTACTATTATTATTATTATTATTATTATTATTATTATTATGGTCAGACTAGATGTCCTTTGAAGGGCCCCTTGACACAGGTCCAAAGGCAGCTATTCCTTTGCATCGGCGGCTTATATTTTGAACCTGAAACGCTCCGAGGATAAGCGCGCAAGACAACAAAAACTTTGGCTCAAAAGTTATGATTATTGTTATTATCACTGAAGGAGGAAACGAACCCCTGCGAGAAATGCGACGAAGCATCCTTTGCGTTTCCCCCTTTTGCTTTCCACAGTTTGCTTTGATTTCGGGAGCAAACGCTGGGAGACAACTCCGTCCCCAGCTGCGTTTAAATACTTTTCGCAGGAACGAGAAGAAAGAGAGAGAGAAAGAAAGGGGGGAACGAGAAAAGAAGACGAAAAGAAGGGAAGAACAGACACACCGAGATATAAACAGCCCCAGGAAACGAGTGTATCAACAAATACCACTCCACTCGCCCCCTTTTTTCCTTCCGTCTTCCCTTTCTGGCCTTTCAATGAGTTGGTGGCACAAAGGACTCCTCCTGCCACATGTCATCGGATGCAAAGTGAATACAATTGGATACCAACTTGCTGGGATTTGTAGTTTGGTGGGACCGAAGGCCCTGTAAAACTACAACTCCCAAACCTATTCTTTTTCTATTTTTCTGGCATCAGCCAATCTCCATAAAGGTCATGGATTAATTGAGATTCTGCTGTGTTGTTGTTGTTGTTATTCCAGCATCCACCAATCCACGTATCTAGGTTGGCATTGTTTGTGGTCAGTAAGCAATGACATACTGGGCAAGCAAGTTAATAGGGCCGTTTACCTACCTACCTACCTACCTACCTACCTTTCTATCCATTCATCCATCCATCTATCTATCTATCTATCTATCTATCTATCTATCTATCTATCTTTATTTCCATCTATCTATCTATCATCTATCTATCTATCTATCTATCTATCTATCTATCCATATTCCACCTAGACTTTCACGTTGCATGAAAAATTCGCACAGGATTCCTTTTTGGTCAGAAAGCAATGGCGTATTGGACAAGCAAATGAATAAAGCTATCTATCTATTTATCTTTATCTATCTATCTATCTATCTATCTATATCTCTAATCTGTCTATCTTTATTTCCATCTATCTACCTATCTTCCTTTTCCTCCTGTTCCTTCTCATTGCACTAAAAATTCACCTAGGATTGTTTTTGGGCAGAAAGCAATGACATACTGGACGAGCAAATGAATAGGGCCTTCTATCTATCTATCTATCTATCTATCTATCCATCCATCTATCCATCCATCTATCTATCTATCTTCCTTTCTCTCCTGGACTTTCTTGTTGCATGAAAAATTCACACAAGATTGTTTTTGGGCAGAAAGCAATGGCATATTAGACAAGCAAAAGGCTGTCCGTCCGTCCGTCCGTCCGTCCGTCCGTCCATCCATCCATCCATCCATCCATCCATCCATCTATCTATCTTTCTATCTATCTATCTATCTATCTGCCCACCTACCTACCTATCTATGCATCTATCTATCTATCTATCTATCTATCTATCTATCTATCCTTCTATCAATCAATCAATCTATCTATCTATCTGCCTGTCTATCTATCTATCTTACTATCTCTCCTGGACTTTCTCATTGCACGAAAAATTCACACAGGACTGTTTTTGGGCCAGAAAGCAATGGCATATTAGACAAACAAGTGAATAGGGCTATCTATCTATCTATCTATCTATCTATCTATCTATCTGTCTATCTGTCTATCTGTCTATCTGTCTATCTGTCTGTCCGTCCGTCCGTCCGTCCGTCCGTCCGTCCGTCCGTCCGTCCGTCCATCCATCCATCCATCTATCTATTTATCTATCTATCTACCTGCCCACCTACCTACCTATCTATGCATTTATCTATCTATCTATCTATCCTTCTAGCTATCTGTCTGTCTATCTGTCTATCTATCCATATTCCTTTCTCTCCTGGACTTTCTCGTTGCACGAAAAATTCACACAGGATTGTTTTTGGGCCAGAAAGCAATGGCATATTAGACAAGCAAAAGAATAAGGCTTTCTGTCTATCTGTCAATCTTTCTGTCCATCTATCTATCTATTGATCTATCCATCTATCCATCCATCTATCTACCTGCCCACCCACCTACCTACCTATCTATGCATTACTCTATCTATCTATCTATCTATCTATCTATCTATCCATCCTTCCATCTATCTATCTATCTATCTATCTATCTATCTATCTATCTATCTATCTATCCTTCTATCTATCTGCCTGTCTATCTATCTTTCTATCTATCCATATTCTTTTCTCTCCTGGACTTTCTCGTTGCACGAAAAATTCACACAGGATTGTTTTTGGGCCAGAAAGCAATGGCATATAAGACAAGCAAAAGAATAAGGCTATCTGTCTGTCTATCTGTCAATCTTTCTGTCCATCTCTGGATCTATCTATCCATCCATCCATCTACCTGTTCACCTACCTACCTACCTACCTACCTACCTATGCATCTATCTATCTATCTATCCTTCCTTCCTTCCTTCCTTCCTTCCATCCATCCATCCATCCATCCATCCATCTGTATCTATCTATCTATCTTCCGTTCTCTTCTCTTCTCTCCTGATCTTTCTCTTTGCACGAAAAATTCACACAGGATTGCTTTTGGGTCAGAAAGCAAGTTGATAGGGCTATCTATCTTTATTTCCATCCATCTATCCATCCATCAATCTTTCTGTATTTCCATCCATCCATTTATCTATCTATCTACCCTTCTCTTCTCTCCTGTTCTTTCTTGTTGTATGGAAAATTCACACAGGATTGCTTTTGGGTCAGAAAGCAAGTGGATAGGACTATCTATTTCTCTATCTATCATCTATCTATCTATCTATCTATCTATCTATCTATCTATCTATCTATCTTTATTTCCATCCATCTATCTATCCATCAATCTTTCTTTATTTCCATCTATCTATCTATCTATCTATCTATCTATCTATCTATCTATCTATCTATCTATCTATCTATCTTCCCTTCCCTTCCCTTCCCTTCTCTTCTCTTCTCTTCTCTTCTCTTCTCTTCTCTTCTCTCCTGTTCTTTCTCGTTGTATGAAAAATTCACACAGGATTGCTTTTGGGTCAGAAAGCAAGTGGATAGGGCTATCTATCTATCTATCTTTATTTCCATCCATCTATCCATTCAACAATCTATCTATCTATCTATCTATCTATCTATCTATCTTCCCTTGTCTTCTTGCCTGTTCTTTCTTGTTGCACAAAAAATTCACACAGGATTGCTTTTGAGTCAGAAAACATACGGGGAAAGCATATGAACAGGGTCTTCTTTCTCTTTCTTTCTTTCTTTCTTTCTTTCTTTCTTTCTTTCTTTCTCTCCTTCCTTCCCGTTCTTTCTCTTTAGAGGACCCTCTTCAAGATGAACGGCGAATCTCCTTCCAAAGCCAAGAAACTTTGGGGAATGGAAGTCCCCCCGAAACGGGCCGCCCAGGTACCCGTTCCCGGTCCCTTCCCCTCCCTCCGGCTTCAGGATTAGCTCTCCCCGCAGGCTCTTTGGCGCCATTATAAGCCCCGGCTCCCTTTGACCCTTTGCAAAGGACTCGGGCGGCGTGTTAAATGCCATTCGGGATACCACTGGGCAAGTTAATTTGAACCGCTGTGCCCCTCGTGGGGAACGCTTCTGGTTTTGCATTCAAGCGCTTCCCTCCCTTCCTTCCCAGACACATCGCTTTCAAATACATACATATATATAGCCTCCCTTTGCCCTGGCAATTTAGGCCCCGCGAAGGTCACCTCTCCGGGGGTATTTGTCCCTTTTAAAAGTGCTAAGTACAGGTTACGGGGGTCAGAGGTCAAAGATCTCCCTCGGGGGAAACGTAGTCCATGAAACGGCTACTGTTCCTCAATGGGTGGAGAGGAAGGAAGGATGGGAGAGTGGTCTTTTCCTTCGTCTCCTCCCATTGGCTTGGATGTTTGATGACGTCGAAAAGGACAACGGAAAGAGACACATGGCTTTCCAATTATGAGTCCTGGGTCATCCATCACGGGAGTGAGGGGCCTTCTCTAACCTTCACCTGGAGAAGGCCGATGACCTGGAGAACCTCTCCAAGTTTTCAAGTATCTACAGCGACATAATTTAGGACCAGAAGTTTGATGTTCCTCCAACCTCATGGTTGTCCCAATCCAGCTCTTAGTTGTAACCAAGCAAAGTCTAATAGTGTATCCACCAAAGGGAGTAGAAGGTCTTCTCAAGCCTTCAACTCTGGGAAATGCTCATTTGCAGCTGAACCTCTCCAAGTTATCCCCCACTTACAGCTCCGTAATTGTAATTATAGCTCCCAAACACCTCTAAGGTGAATACAACTTAGTCTGGTATTCCTCAAACTATGTTGGTGGACCTCAAATGCAAAGTCTGGTATTGTGTTGTGTGTTCGCAGATGTCCAAGTGGGGTCTGAAGACAATGACTGACCTCCAAAACATCTAGATGGCACCAAATTGGGAAAAATCCACAAGTCCTTTGGAGCTTCTTAGGAAATGCTAAAGAAAATGAGTGACCCTCAAAACATCTAGACAGCCCCTAATTAGGAGTATCCGTAATGCTTGGGGTCCTCTTAGGAAGGGTTGAAGAGATCCTTCCACCCAGGCTTTATGGACTCCCAAAAATCCATAAGGACTCCACCCCACTCAGACCCATCGTGAGTGCCATTGGATCCCCCACATACGACCTAGCAAAATTTCTTGCTGCACAGTTACAAAGCCATATTGGGTTCACTACACACTACATCAAGGACTCAGCCCACTTCATAGAAAAAATCAGCAATCTCAAGCTAAATACCAACGACAAACTGATCAGCTTTGATGTGGTATCTCTATTTACCATGGTCCCGGTAGCAGACACCATGGCACTCATCAACCAGAGGTTCCCAGAAGACATCACGGCTCTGTTTCACCATTGCCTCACCACCAGTTACTTTCAGTGGGACAATGAATTCTACGAACAGAAAGATGGAGTAGCTATGGGGAGCCCTCTCAGCCCGGTCATAGCTAACTTCTACATGGAACACTTTGAAGAACAAGCCCTGGAGACAGCAACCAAAAAGCCCACCATATGGTTCAGAGATGTGGGTGACACTTTCACTATTTGGAGCCATGGAGAAGAACTCAACAGGTTCCTGGACCATCTGAACAGCATCCACCCAAACATATGGTTCAGATATGTGGATGACACTTTCACCATTTGGAGCCATGGAGGAGAAGAACTCAACAGGTTCCTGGACCATCTTAACAGCATCCACCCAAACATATGGTTCAGATATGTGGATGACACCTTCACCATTTGGAGCCATGGAGAAGAAGAACTCAACAGGTTCCTGGACCATCTGAACAGCATCCACCCAAACATATGGTTCAGATATGTGGATGACACCTTCACCATTTGGAGCCATGGAGGAGAAGAACTCAACAGGTTCCTGGACCTTCTGAACAGCATCCACCCAAACATATGGTTCAGATATGTGGATGACACTTTCACCATTTGGAGCCATGGAGAAGAAGAACTCAACAGGTTCCTGGACCATCTGAACAGCATCCACCCAAACCTATGGTTCAGATATGTGGATGATACCTTCACCATTTGGAGCCATGGAGAAGAAGAACTCAACAGGTTCCTGGACCATCTTAACCGCATCCACCCAAACATATGGTTCAGATATGTGGATGACACTTTCACCATTTGGAGTCATGGAGAAGAAGAACTCAACAGGTTCCTGGACCATCTTAACCGCATCCACCCAAACATATGGTTCAGATATATGGATGATACCTTCACCATTTGGAGTCATGGAGAAGAAGAACTCAACAGGTTCCTGGACCATCTGAACAGCATCCACCCAAACATATGGTTCAGATATGTGGATGACACCTTCACCATTTGGAGCCATGGAGAAGAAGAACTCAACAGGTTCCTGGACCATCTGAACAGCATCCACCCAAACATATGGTTCAGATATGTGGATGACACTTTCACCATTTGGAGCCATGGAGGAGAAGAACTCAACAGGTTCCTGGACCATCTCAACAGCATCCACCCAAACATATGGTTCAGATATGTGGATGACACCTTCACCATTTGGAGCCATGGAGAAGAAGAACTCAACAGGTTCCTGGACCATCTCAACAGCATCCACCCAAACATATGGTTCAGATATGTGGATGACACTTTCACCATTTGGAGCCATGGAGGAGAAGAACTCAACAGGTTCCTGGACCATCTCAACAGCATCCACCCAAACATATGGTTCAGATATGTGGATGACACCTCCACCATTTGGAGCCATGGAGAAGAAGAACCCAACAGGTTCCTGGACTATCTTAACAGAATCCACCCAAACATATGGTTCAGATATGTGGATGACACCTTCACCATTTGGAGCCATGGAGAAGAAGAACTCAACAGGTTCCTGGACCATCTCAACAGCATCCACCCAAACATCCAATTCATCATGGAAAAAGAAAATGAAGGAAGACTGCCTTTTCTAGATGTCCTAGTCATCCGCAAACCAGATCAACAATTGGGTCACACCGTCTACAGAAAACCCACACACAGAGATAGATATCTACACAAAAACTCCAACCATCACCCAAGTCAACAAAGAAGCACCATCAAAGCCTTGGCAGACCGTGCAAAAAGAATCTGCGAAGCCCACCTCCTCCAAGATGAAGTGAACCACCTCAACTGGGCTCTCCAGGCCAATGGAGACTCCACCTCAGACATCAGAAGAGCTGCAAGACCACCGAGAAGAAGCCACAAGAGTCAAGACGAAGATCCACCCAGAGGGAAAGTGTTCCTGCCATACATCAAGGGAACCACTGAGCGCATAGGGAAGCTGATGAGGAAACACAACATACAAACTATCTACAAACCCACCAAGAAAATCCAACAAATGCTACGTTCAGCAAAGGACAAGAGGGATCCTCTCACCTCTGCAGGAGTCTACCGTATCCCATGTAGCTGTGGACAAGTCTACAGAGGGACCACCAAACGCAGCATTGCCCAGACACGCATCAAGGAACATGAAAGGCACTGCAGACTACTTCAACCAGAGAAGTCAGCCATAGCAGAGCACCTGATGAACCAACCTGGACACAGCATATTATCTGAAAACACAGAAATGCTGGACCACTCTCACAACACCATGTCAGACTACACAGAGAAGCCATTGAAATCCACAGGCATGTGGACAATTTCAACAGAAAGGAAGAGACCATGAAAATGAACAAAATCTGGCTACCAGTATTAAAAAACTCTAAAATTACTACAGCAAAACAGCAGAAAGGAAACAACCAGGCACATCTTAACACCTCTCAACAGAACATTTTCCCAGGCTCAGCCAGGCCTTCAAATGCTAATGAAGGTGGTCAGTTGAAACATTCACACCTAGCTCCAGCAGAGAAGAGGTCTTTGCCCCACCCCAGTCATTCCACAGATATAGAAACCCATTTTCCTAATTCCAACAGACCTCACTACATCTGAGGATGCTTGCCATAAATGCAGGCAAAACGTCAGGAGAAAATGCCTCTAGAACATGGCCCTATAGCCCGGAAAAACCTACAAGAACCTAGAATCTGTAATGTTTTGGGTCCTCTTCAGAACGTCCAACCAGGGCCTGAAGACAATGACTGACCACCAGAACATCTAGACGGCACTTAATTGGGAGAATCCATAATGTTTTGGGTCCTCTTCAGAATGTCCAACCAGCGTCTGAAGAGAACGACTGGCCACCCGACCATCTAGACGGCACTTAATTGGGATAATCCAATTGGGAGAATCCAATTAAATGTTTTGGGCCCTCTTCAGAATGTCCAGCCAGGGTCCGAAGAGAATGACTGACCACCAGAACATCTAGACGGCACTTAATTGGAAGAATCTGTAATGTTTTGGGTCCTCTTCAGAACGTCCAACCAGGGCCTGAAGACAATGACTGACCACCAGAACATCTAGATGGCGCTTCATTGGGAGAATTTGTAATGTTTTGGGTCCTCTTCAGAACGTCCAACCAGGGTCTGAAGAGAATGACTGACCACCAGAACATCTAGATGGCGCTTCATTGGGAGAATTTGTAATGTTTTGGGTCCTCTTCAGAATGTCCAACCAGGGTCTGAAGAGAATGACTGACCACCAGAACATCTAGACGGCACTTAATTGGGAGAATCCAATTGGGAGAATCCAATTAAATGTTTTGGGTCCTCTTCAGAATGTCCAACCAGGGTCTGAAGAGAACGACTGACCACCAGAACATCTAGACGGCACTTAATTGGAAGAATCTGTAATGTTTTGGGTCCTCTTCAGAACGTCCAACCAGGGCCTGAAGACAATGACTGACCACCAGAATATCTAGATGGCGCTTCATTGGGAGAATTTGTAATGTTTTGGGTCCTCTTCAGAACGTCCAACCAGGGCCTGAAGACAATGACTGACCACCAGAACATCTAGACGGCACTTAATTGGGAGAATCCAATTGGGAGAATCCAATTAAATGTTTTGGGCCCTCTTCAGAATGTCCAGCCAGGGTCTGAAGAGAACGACTGACCACCAGAACATCTAGACGGCACTTAATTGGAAGAATCTGTAATGTTTTGGGTCCTCTTCGGAACGTCCAACCAGGGCCTGAAGACAATGACTGACCAACAGAACATCTAGATGGCGCTTCATTGGGAGAATTTGTAATGTTTTGGGTCCTCTTCAGAACGTCCAACCAGGGTCTGAAGAGAATGACTGACCACCAGAACATCCAGACGGCACTTAATTGGGAGAATCCAATTGGGAGAATCCAATTAAATGTTTTGGGCCCTCTTCAGAATGTCCAGCCAGGGTCTGAAGAGAACGACTGACCACCAGAACATCTAGACGGCACTTAATTGGAAGAATCTGTAATGTTTTGAGTCCTCTTCAGAACATCCAACCAGGGTCTGAAGAGAACGACTGACCACCAGAACATCTAGATGGCGCTTCATTGGGAGAATTTGTAATGTTTTGGGTCCTCTTCAGAACGTCCAACCAGGGTCCGAAGAGAACGACTGACCACCAGAACATCTAGACGGCACTTAATTGGAAGAATCTGTAATGTTTTGGGTCCTCTTCAGAACGTCCAACCAGGGCCTGAAGACAATGACTGACCACCAGAACATCTAGATGGGGCTTCATTGGGAGAATCTGTAATGTTTTGGGCTCTCTTCGGAAACTCCGAAAAGAACGGGTTCCTCTCAGAATGTTTTCTGGCCGAGTCCACACCGTTTCGGGGCCCCTTTGACAATGTTTCCAAAGAGAACGTCCACCTTGATACCCGTGAAAGCAACCACTGGTATATTTATTCCGCTCTTTTCTTTTCCAACCCGGTGGACGGTTTCGGGGCCGTGATGGGGAACATCTGGTGGAAGGGCGAACCGGGCCTCGGGGCGGAGAGGACCGCGAAAAGTGTGGCGAGACGGGGAGGAAAACGGGCTCCATCTTTCCCTCGCCTCTCTCTTTCATCCCTTCTGCAGATGTCCATTAATGCAGAAAGGGAGGAGGAGGAGGAGGAGGACAACGCTCTCTCTCCTCTTTTGCGCTTTTCGGGCCGCCCCGTTGTCTGGGGCGCCTCCTTGTCACTCCAAAGAGACCCCGTCCATTGAAAGCTACTCAGGCATCCCCTTGGCGGAGGCAGACAATGCGGGCCGAGTCTATAAAACCGACAGGGCCAGCCTTTCGCCGCCTTTGTTTCGGGGCCTCTTAATAAACTTTTTCGGAGAGTTAATCAATCCCGCTGAATGGCCGATGCGCCCATTGTCCCATCGGCAAAGAAAGGGAGGAACAGAAGGCTCGGGTTCGGGGCCCGGCCCCCTTTTCCCTCTGTCTTTTCCACGGCCAAAGAATGGAGGAGTCGGCCATGAAAAGCTTCAAAAATATATATAAAATCCTCCCTTCTTTTGCAAAGAAAGAGAGAAAGAGAGAAAGGACGGACGTCGATGTTCCCAACAAAGACGCCGGCAAAGCGGTCCCGCTCCGTTCCCCGAAAGGCTGGATGTTTGCACAAAATCAATGGGACATGTTCGATTTATCTCTGTCGCAACTCAAATTTAATTTCTCACAACATACTATATTTATTTATATTTATGTATTTTTACACACACACACACACACATATTTATATATTTACATATTTATATATTTTTATTTATATATTTTTATTTTTATATTTTATTTATATATTTTTATTTATTTATATATATAGATATATTTACATATTTATGTTTTATTTATATATTTTATTTATATATTTTTATTTATATGTTTTATTTATATATTTTTATTTATATATTTTTATTTATATATTTTACTTATATATTTATATATTTTTATTTTATATTTATATTTTTATATTTTTATTTATATTTATATATTTTTATTTATATGTTTTATTTATATAGATATATAGATATATTTACATATTTATATATTTTTATTTTTATATTTTTATTTATATATTTTATTTATATAGATATATAGATATATTTACATATTTATATGTTTTATTTATATATTTTATTTATATATTTTTATTTATATGTTTTATTTATATGTTTTATTTATATATTTTATTTATATAGATATATAGATATATTTACATATTTATATATTTTTATTTTTATATTTTTATTTATATATTTTATTTATATATTTTATTTATATAGATATATATATTTACATATTTATATATTTTTATTTTTATATTTACATATTTATATATTTTTATTTATATATTTTATTTATATATTTTTATTTATATATTTAATTTTTATAGATATATTTACATATTTTTATATTTTTATTTTTATATTTTTATTTATATATTTTATTTATATATTTTTATTTATATATCTATATAGATATATTTACATATTTATATTTTTATTGTATATATGTTTATATTTTTTTATCTTTTATATATGTTTATGTGGCTGAAAAGCAATAGGATTTGGTATGGTTTTCAAGCTAAATGGCCCAATGGGAGTTGTAGTTCCATCAGACCTTTAGCCTTCTCCGCAATTCCCAGGACTCCATAGCCTTGAACCGCGGCAGCTAAAGTGCCGCCAAACTGCATTAATTCAGCAATACGGATGGACCTTTACACTCAACTGAGTTTTCGAAGATTCGCCCAAATTGCAAAATAATCTCGAAAATTTCGCCCCAGATCTCTTTTTGATATTCTGCTCCGTTTGGGTATATGACAATATATATCCTTGTCGAGCCCTTCCTTTCGGTCTTTCTTTTGCAAAATCTGCTCGAAAGCAATGGATCCTTTCCTCTCTTCCGCCGAAGCCTGGCCGGCTGTGCCTCTCTGCCAGCCCTTCGTTCCCAAGTGGCTCGGGTTCAGCCTTCGGAAACCCTAATGAGTGTTGACAAGTTTAATGAGTTTGTTTTAAAGAGGAAAAAACCGAACCGGTCAAGATTTCCGAGTCAAATCCATTAGGGCCTCCCTTCCACAAACACAGCCTGACAGCAGCTCTGGCAAAAGGAAAGCTCCGACGATGAGGGGAAAGGCCTCCTCAGATGAGGGTCAGGTGGAAGGAAGGAAGGAAGGAAAGAAAGAAGGACGAGAGGAAGGAAGGAAGGAAGGAAAGAAAGAAGGAAAGAAGGAAAGAAGGAAAGAAGGAAAGAAGGAAAGAAGGAAGGAAGGAAGGAAAAGGGAGGGAGGAAATAAAATGAAGGAAATAAGGAACAAAGGAAAGAAGGAAAGGAAGAAAGAAAGGAAGGAAGGAAAGAAGGAATGAAATAAGAAAAAATAGTAGAAAGGAAGGAAAAAGGAAGAATAGAAGGAAGGAAGGAGGAAATAAGGAAGGAAATAAGGAAGTAAACAAGAAAGGAAGGAAGGAAAGAGTGGAGGAAGGAAAGGAAGAAATGAAGGAAAGAAGGAAAGAAATAAGGAAGAAAATAAAATGAAGGAAATAAGGAACAAAGGAAAGAAGGAAAGGAAGAAAGAAAGGAAGGAAGGAAAGAAGGAATGAAATAAGAAAAAATAGTAGAAAGGAAGGAAAAAGGAAGAATAGAAGGAAGGAAGGAAGGAAGAAATAAGGAAGCAAATAAGAAAGGAAATAAGGAAGTAAACAAGAAAGGAAGGAAGGAAAGAGTGGAGGAAGGAAAGAAAGAAATGAAGGAAAGAAGGAAAGAAATAAGGAAGGAAGGAAAGAAGTGAGGAAGGAAAGAAGGAAGAAAATAAAATGAAGGAAAGAAGGAACAAAGGAAAGAAGGAAAGGAAGGAAGAAAGAAAGAAAGAAAGAAAAAGAAGGAAGGAATAAAGAAAGAAAGGAAAGAAGGAACAAAATAAGAAAAAATAGTAGAAATGAAGGAAAAAGGAAGAATAGAAGGAAGGAAGGAAATAAAGAAGGACGGAAGGAAAGAGTGGAGGAAGGAAAGGAAGAAATGATGGAAAGAATTAAGGAAAAGGAAGGGGAAAGAAGGAAGAAAGGAAATAAAATGAAGGAAATAAGGAACAAAGGAAAGAAGGAAAGGAAAAAAGAAAGAAAAAGAAGGAAGGAATAAAAAAAGGAAGAAAAGAAGGAATGAAATAAGAAAATAATAGTAGAAAGGAAGGGAAAAAAGTAAGAATAGAAGGAAGGAAGGAAATAAAGAAGGAAGGAAGGAGTGTAGGAAGGAAAGGAAGAAATGAAGGAAAGAAGGAAATAAGGAAGGAATGAAGGGAGGAAGGAAGGATAAGGAAGGAAAGAAGGAAGGAAATAAAATGAAGGAAATAAGGAACAAAGGAAAGAAGGAAAGGAAGAAAGAAAAAGGAAGGAATAACAAAAGGAAGGAAAGAAGGAACGAAATAAGAAAAATAGTAGAAAGGAAAGAAAAAGGAAGAATAGGAGGGAGTAAATAAGGAAGGAAGGAAGGAAATAAAGCAAGGAAGCAAATAAGGAAGCAAATAAGGAAGGAAGTAAACAAGGAAGGAAGGAAAGGAGGAAGGATGGAAAAGGAAGGAAGGAATGAAGGGAGGGAGGAAATAAAATGAAGGAAATAAGAACAAAGGAAAGAAAGAAAAAGAAGAAAGGAATAAAGAAAGGAAGAAAAGAAGGAAGGAAGGAAATAAGGAAGTAAACAAAGAAGGAAGGAAAGAGTGGAGGAAGGAAAGGAAGAAATGAAGTAAAGAAATAAGGAAGGAAGGAAGGAAGGAAGGAAGGAAGGAAGGAAGGATGGGAGGGAGGAAATAAAATGAAGGAAAAAAGGAAAGAAGGAAAGGAAGAAAGAAAAATAGGAAGGAAAGAATAAAGAAAGTGAGGAAGGAAGGAAGGGAGAAAACAAAGAAGAAAGGAATGAAATAAGGAAGGAAAAAATGGAGAAAGGAAAGGAAGAAATGAAAGAGAATGAAAGAAAGAAGGAATGAAGGAAAGAAGGGAAGAAATGAAGGAAATAAGGAAGGAAGGAAGGAAGGAAAAGGGAGGGAAGGAGGAAATGAAGTAAAGAAGGAAGGAAGTTAGAAATGAAGGAAAGAAGGCAGGAATGAAAGAAGGGAGGGAAGGAAATAAGGAAGGAAATAAGGAATGAATGAAGGAAAGAATAGAGGAAAGAAGGAAGGAAGGAAGGAAGGAAGGAAGGAAGGAAGGAAGGGAGGAAGGGAGGGAGGGAGGGAGGAAGGGAGGGAGGGAGGAAGGGAGGAAGGGAGGAAAAGCATAGCTATAGGATGACTGAGACGTGTCTTGAATGCAGTCCATGCAAAAGGGACTTAGAGGAGTCTTAGTGGACCACAAGCTGAACATGAGCAGCGGTGAAAAGGGTCAATGCCATTCTAGGCTGCCTCCGTAGGAGCCTCATGTGTAGATGGAGAGAAGTCCTAGCCTAACTCTATCCCAATGGAATCGCCAATTAAAAGTTTGCCTTTTATGGAATAGCCAAAACTCGGCTGCCTCCCTTTCCCCCCTTGAACCCCTCCTCGACTTGCTTCGAGTCAATGGACCGGAGGAAGTTGCTTTCAAGTCCCGTTGGCCGACTTTACGCACTTTGAGCCCTATTAGAAAGTGCGTACGGAGCCGTGTTTGGCCTTCCGGCGGCCTCCGCATTGTTCCGCCGACAAAAACGGCCGCTGCGAGCCGGAAGGGGGTCATTCTCCAATTCGGAAAAAAAGCCTAACCAAAATAAATTAAACTATTCCCCAAAACATTCTGGGATATTGGAAGCGAAGGCAAGTGGTGGGATAGGTGGGCAGAGCGGGAGGGAATTGAATGGAGAGCCGGGACCCCTGCGGCCTGAGACACAGAGCGAAAGGACCCCCCCCCACCGATGAAATGTTCAGGTATTTTGGCCCCCAAGAAGGTCAACCTCTCTGATCCGCCGGGATTAAGGCCAAAAGCCAGGAATGGAATGGCACGGAGAAGAAAAGAGGCCTCGGCTGGTGGGGGCAAGGCCAGAATGACGGACCCGGACGGGATATCGGAGGAAATATAAAAGGGAGGAGGAGGAGGAGTCCCCCTTGGGGTCAGAGAGAGCAGGATAGAAGTGTAATAAATAAAGGGAAAAGGGAAGGAAGGAACAAAATGGTGGAGAAACATAGGGTGGTTGGTTGGTGGGACTCAGAAACATGCCTTGTTTAGACTGCTAGATCTATCTATCTATCATCCATCTATCCATCTATCCATCTATCCATCTATCCATCCATCCATCTATCTATCTATCTAATCTAACTATCCATTCATCCATCCATCCATCTATCCAATTTTATCTACCATCTCCATCTATCCATCACCTTCTCTCTCCCTCTCCAAATTTTTTCATCCATCCATCCATCCATCCATCCATCCATCATCTATCCAATTTTATCTACCATCTCCATCTATCCATCACCTTCTCTCTCCCTGTCCAAACTTCTCTCTCTCTCTATCCATCCATCCATCCATCCATCCATCCATCCATCCATCCAATTTTATCTACCATCTCCATCTATCCATCACCTTCTCTCTCCCTGTCCAAACTTCTTCTCTATCTATCTATCTATCTATCTATCTATCTATCTATCTATCCATTCATCCATCCATCCATCCATCCATTCAATTTTATCTACCATCTCCATCTATCTGTCACCTTCTCTCTCCCTCTCCAAATTTTTTCATCCATCCATCCATCTATCCAATTTTATCTACCATCTCCATCTATCCATCATCTTCTCACTCCCTGTCCAAACTTCTTCTCCATCTATCTGTCTAGCTAGCTAGCTATCTTTCTCCATCTATCCATCCATCCAATTTTATCTACCATCTCCATCTATCCGTCACCTTCTCTCTCTCCAAATTTATCTATCTATCCATCCATCCATCTATCCAATTTTATCTACCATCTCCATCTATCCATCACCTTCTCTCTCCCTCTCCGAACTTCTTCTCTATCTATCTATCTATCTATCTATCCATCTATCCATTCATCCATCCATCCATCCATCCATTCAATTTTATCTACCATCTCCATCTATCCGTCACCTTCTCTCTCCCTCTCCAAATTTTTTCATCCATCCATCCATCCATCCATCCATCTATCCAATTTTATCTACCATCTCCATCTATCCATCATCTTCTCACTCCCTGTCCAAACTTCTTCTCTATCTGTCTAGCTAGCTAGCTAGCTAGCTAGCTTTCTCCATCTATCCATCAATCCAATTTTATCTACCATCTCCATCTATCCGTCACCTTCTCTCTCTCCAAATTTATCTATCTATCCATCTATCCAATTTTATCTACCATCTCCATCTATCCATCACCTTCTCTCTCCCTGTCCAAACTTCTTCTCTATCTATCTATCTATCTATCTATCTATGTCCATCTATCCATCCATCCAATTTGATCTACCATCTCTATCCGTCACCTTCTCTCTCCCTCTCCAAATTTATCCATCCATCCACCTATCCAATTTTATCTACCATCTCCATCTATCCATCACCTTCTCTCTCCCTGTCCAAACTTCTTCACTATCTTTCTTCTTCTTCTTCTTCTTCTTCTTCTTCTTCTTCTTCTTCTTCTTCTTCTTCTTCTTCTCTCCATCTATCCGTCACCTTCTCTCTCCCTGTCCAAACCTCTTATCTCTCTCTCTCTCTGTCTATCCATCACGTTCTCTCTCCCTGTCCAAACTTCTTCTCTGTCTGTCTTTCTTTCTGTCTGTCTGTCTGTCTATCTCCATCTATCCATCCATCCATCCAATTTTATCTACCATCTCCATCTATCCATCATCTTCTCTCTCCCTGTCCAAACTTATCTATCTATCTATCTATCTATCTATCTATCTATCCATCCATCCATCCATCCATCCATCCATCCATCCATCCATCCAATGTTATCTACCATCTCCATCTATCTGTCATTTTCTTTTCTCCTTTCTATCGTCTACCTACATATCCCTATCCAACCTTTTCTATCTCTGTATCAAACTAAGTGATCAATTCATCTATCTTATATAACTATATATCTTTGAATATCTATGTGATCTAACTTTATCTACCCAACTCTCCGTATCTATCCATTTGATATATCTACGTATCTATCTAAACTCATTCAGTTCTATCTCCCTTCCGAACTCTCTCTCTGTCTCTATTGACTAACTTGAATTAAGCCTTAATCCCTCCACAATCGCCCCTTCTCACCTCTTGTTTACATCTAATTACATCCCCAAAAGAACCCCGTTGCCCTCCATTGAGAAGCAAAGTCTATGGCGGAGAACTAGACATCGTTTCTCCTTGGAAGAAAGTAATTAAAGCAATGGGAAAGCTGGGAGGGTGATTTCCACCGGAAGGAGAGAAGGAAGAAGAAGAAAGGCAAGGAAGGAAAGATGAGACTGGAAAGAGAACCACCAAACAAATAGATACGGATCCGATAACCCAAAGGTCCTTTGGCTTGACAAGGATGCATCCCCCAAAGCGGCCCATAATTCAATTTATACTCCTCAAACAAAAACCCCAGGAAATGAAGCTCGATCCAATTAGCAGCTGGGTCCCGGGGAGGCTGAACAATGGGACCTTTCTTTTATTTTTCCTGTGATTTTCCACATTTCCAAAAAAAGAGCCCTTGTTGAAAAAGTAGGGTCATGGAAAGGGGGACCTCTACACTGTAGAGTTAGTGCCATTTCTCAATAGCCATCTCAGAAGACATCTAGCAAGATCTCAATAGATATCCCAAGTGTCATTCAGAGGACATCTAGCAAGATCTCAGTAGATATCTCAATCACCATCTACCAGTATCTCAAGAGACATCTCCATTACCATCTAGTAATATCTCAATAAACATCTCAATAGCCATCTAGCAATATCTCAATAGATATCTCAACTGCGTGTAGCAATATCTAAGTAGACCTCTCAATAGTGGTCTAGTACTATCTCAATAGATATCTCAGTCGCCATCTAGTAATATGTCAATAGACATCTCAATAGTTGTCTAGCAATATCTCAATAGATACCTCAATCACCATCTAGAAATATCTCAATAGACATCTCAACAGCCAACAAGCAATATCCCAATAGATATTTCAATAACCATCTAGAAATATCTCAATAGATATCTCAATTGCCATCTAGTAATATCTCAATAGGTATCTCAATAGTGATCTAGTAATATCTCAATAGGTATCTCAATAGCGATCTAGTAATATCTCAATAGACATCTCAATAGCCAACTAGCAATATCTCAATAGCGATCTAGTAATATCTCAATAGACATCTCAATAGCCAACTAGCAATATCTCAGTAGCTATCTTCAAATCTTAATGGGTGTCTCAGTAGCCATCTAACAATATCTCAATGGGTATCTCAATTGCCATAAAGCAATATCTCAATAGACACCTCAATCACCATCTAGTAACATCTCAATAGGTATCTCAATAGTGATCTAGCAATATCTCAAAAGACATCTCAATCGCCATCTAGCAATATATCAGTAGGTATCTCAATCACCATAAAGCAATATCTCAATAGATACCATCCAGCAATGTATCAATAGATATCTCAAACGGCATCTAGCAATATCTGAATAGACATCTCAATGCACTTCTGAGCAAATATCTCAGTAGTCATCTCAGAAGACATCTGAGGAGACATCTCAGCAGACACCTCAGAAGACATCAAGCATACCTGAATACATATCTCAATCGCCATCTAGCAATATCTCAAAAGGTATCTCAATAGTCATATGCACAAATCTAACAAATATGAAAGGAAATATGAAGAGTAGCAATCATTTTGTACACTCCTAAAAGTTATACGTATGCCCACCATCCCCAAGGAGCCCAGTGTCACCAAGGACCCCGATGAGTTGGTTGTGATGCCTTCAACCACAAAAAAGAAGACACCTCAACCACCACCTCAGAAGACATCAAGCATACCTGAATACATATCTCATCAAGCATATCTGAATACATATCCCCTAGGATTTCAAGGGGAAAATGAACATAGAAAATGAGAACGCTGCTCTGTAAAACAGAAATGGAAAAGCTCTGCTCTTGATTTGGTGTAAGTGTGGAAACAGTTGTTTCATGATATTTTGTACATTACCTAAACTGTTTCAAACTGTTACAGCCTTGAGACACATCTAGCAATATCTCAAAAGATATCTCAACAGCCATGGAAGGCTGTTGGAAGGAAGGAAGGAAGGAAGGAAGGAAGGAAGGAAGGAAGGAAGATGTCTGAGGAGACATCTCAGCAGACACCTCAATTGCCACTTCAGAAGACATCAAGCATACCTAAATAATATCTCAATCGCCATCTAGTAATATCTCAAAAGATTGCTCAACAGCCATGGAAGACTGTTGGAAGGAAGGAAGGAAGGAAGGAAGGAAGGAAGGAAGGAAGGAAGATGTCTGAGGAAACACCCCAGCAGACACCTCAATTGACACCTCAGAAGACATCATGCATACTTGAATACATATCTCAATCGCTACCTAGCAATATCTCAAAAGATATCTCAACAGTCATGGAAGGCTGTTGGAAGGAAGATATCTGAGGAGCCATCTCAGGAGATATCTCAATCGCCACCTCAGAAAACATCATGCATACCTGAATACATATCTCAATTGCCATCTAGCAATATCTCAAAAGATATCTCAACAGTTATGGAAGACTGTTGGAAGGAAGGAAGGAAGGAAGGAAGGAAGATGTCTGCAGAGACATCTCAGGAGACACCTCAACCACCACCTCAGAAGACATCAAGCATACCTGAATACATATCTCAATCGCCATCTAGCAATATCTCACAAGGTATCTCAATAGCCATGGAAAGCTGTTGGAAGGAAGGAAGGAAGGAAGATGTCTGCAGAGACATCTCAGGAGACACCTCAACCACCACCTCAGAAGACATCAAGCATACCTGAATACATATCTCAATCGCCATCTAGCAATATCTCACAAGGTATCTCAATAGCCATGGAAGGCTGTTGGAAGGAAGGAAGATGTCTGAGGAGACATCTCAGAAGATATCTCAACCACCACCTCAGAAGACATCATGCATACCTGAATACATATCTCAATTGCCATCTAGCAATATCTCAAAAGATATCTCAACAGCCATGGAAGGCTGGTGGAAGGAAGGAAGATGTCTGAGGAGACATCTCAGGAGATATCTCAATCCCCACTTCAGAAGACATCATGTATACCTGAATACATATCTCAATTGCCATCTAGCAATATCTCAAAAGATATCTCAACAGTTATGGAAGACTGTTGGAAGGAAGGAAGGAAGGAAGGAAGGAAGATGACTGAGGAGACATCTCAGGAGTCACCTCAACCACCACCTCAGAAGACATTAAGCATACCTGAATACATATCTCAATCGCCATCTAGCAATATCTCAATAGCCATATGCACGAATCTAACAAATTTGATATGAAATACGAAGTGTTAACGACTATTTTGCACATCCTCAATGCTACCAAGGATCCCGACGTGTCAGTTGTGATGCCTTCAACCACAATATAAGTCCCCCCCCTGGGGGGGCTGAGAAGGGCGGGGTAAAAATACCCAAAATAAATAAATAAATATAAGGCACCAATGGAAAGGGGAAAGTCAATAGAAAGTGGATGGCAGTGTAGTCTGGCCTCTGCTCCGCATGGCTTCCTTCCAACTAACTCCTTCTCCGCCCTCCCTCCCTCCCTTTCTCCCTTCTGTTTAGATCCCAGCGTGTTTGCTTTTGACTTCATCCACTAAGTCAATAGTTTAAAGACGCCCTCGCCCCACACGGGCCCCCCTTTCCCCCTCCGTCCCCCTTCCCTTGTCCTCCCCGGCGGATAATGGTGGCTCTTTGTCGACTAATCAGGGCTCCCGAGGGGTCGGCGAGAGATACAGATTCTTGACTTTGGTCGGTGGAAATGAAAGGTGGATTAAGCAACGGCGGCTGAGCACGCCATGGCAAAGCCCGGCAACTATGCCCCCCATTGAAAGAGACCCCCATTCGGGGCCGGTCCCTCGCGTTTGCAGAGTTGTTTGCATTGCTAAAGTGGGAGTTTCTTTTTGGAGAGCGTCGCAACTGACTTTGGAGCCGTACCGAAACGGGGCGCCAAACGGGCACTTTGTCCACTGCGCAAATAAGTTTATATTTCGTTTTCAAAACAAAGAGAGGGGGAAAAAACACCTTCAAATAAAGCATTAAAGAAGGGAAAGATGGGAAACATCACAGAATACATTATGTAAGTTACGAAGCCATGCTAGTTAAATAGTTCGAGACATTTATTTATTCGCACGCTGGGACCGATCTTGCGAAAAATTCGCATACAGTTGCTGTTTGCAGAAAACGACATCTTATGTAGACAGAATAGGGTTTGCTTTGCATCTTAGTCTAGCTGTTCATCTATCGATCTGCCTGCCTACTTATTTCGTCTATGTCTAACCATCTGTCTGTCTGTCTGTCTATCTGACTATCTATCTATCCATCCATCCATCTATTCATCTCTCCATCTCTCCATCCACCCATCTGTCTGTCTGTCCATTTGTATCTATCTTTCCATCTCTATGTCAATCTATCAATACATGTCTATCTTTTCCATCTGTCTATCTATGTCTATCTCTGGTCAATCTCTCTCACTATCTATCTATCTATCTATCTATCTATCTATCTATCTTTATCTATTTGTCAATCTATCTCTACATGTCTATCTGTTTATCTTTTCCATCTATGTCTATCCATTGTCAATCTATCTTTCTATGTCTATCTCTTTCTCTCTCTCTCTATCTATCTATCCAACTATCTATCTATCTGTCTGTCTGTGTCTGTCTGTCTGTCTGTCCATTTGTTTTTCTATCTATCTATCTGTCCATTTGTGTCTGTCTATCCATCTATCTATGCCTATTTATGTCAATCTATCTATACATGTTTATCTTTTCCATCTATCTATGTCTATCTCTTGTCAATCTCTCTCGCTCTGTGTCTGTCTGTCTGTCTGTCTGTCTGTCTGTCTATCTATCTATCTATCTTTATCTATTTGTCAATCTATCTATACATGCCTATCTGTTTATCTTTTCCATCTGTCTATGTCTATCCCTTGTCAATCTCTCCCTCTCTCTCTATCCATTTGTCAATCTATCTATAAATGTCTGTTTATCTAGCCATCTATGTCTATCCATTGTCAATCTAAGTCTATATCTCTCCCTGTCTCTATCTATCTATCTGTCTGTCTGTCTGTCTGTCTGTCTGTGAACCCATTTGTCAATTTCTCTATTCATGCCTGTCTATCTATCCATATGCCTATTTGTCTTTCTATACATGTCTCCATCTATCTCTTGTCTATCTATCTATCTATCTATCTATCTATCTATCTATCTGTCTGTCTATCTGTCTATCTCTATCAATTTGTCAATCTATTTATCCATATGTCTATCTATCTATCATCTAAGTTTATCTATTTGTCGATCTATCTATCTATCTATCTATCTATCTATCTATCTATCTATCTATCCATTTGTCAATCTATTTATCTATCATCTACGTTTATCTATTTGTCTATCTATCTATCTATCTATCTACCTACCTATCTATCTATTTGTCAATCTATTTATCTATCTATCATCTAAGTTTATCTATTTGTCTATCTATACATGTCTCTATCTATCTATCTATCTATCTATCTATCTATCTATCTATCTATCCATTTGTCAATCTATTTATCTATCTACGTTTATCTATTTGTCTATCTATTTGTCTATCTATCTATCATCTATCTATCTATCTATCTATCTATCTATCTATCTATCTATCATCTATTTATCTATCTATCATCTAAGTTTATCTATTTGTCTATCTATACATGTCTCTATCTATCTATCTATCTATCTATCTATCTATCTATCTGTCAATCTATCTATCTATCTATCTATCATCTAAGTTTATCTATTTGTCTATCTATACATGTATCTATCTATCTATCTATCTATCTATCTATCTATCTATCTATCTATTTGTCAATCCATTTATCTATACGTCTATCTATATATACGTCTAGCTGTCTGTCTATCATTTGTCTGTCTCTCTCTCTCATCTATCCATTTGTCAGTCTATTTATCTAAAAGTCTATCTATCTGTCTATCCATTACTCAGTCTATCTATCTATCCACTTATCAAAGTCTATCTATTTTTCTGTCTCTGTCTGTCTATATATAGATTGATTAATCAATCGATCTATGTCTATCCATGTGTCAATCTATCCATCTCTATCTATCTATCTATCTATCTATCTATCTATCTATCTATCTATCTCTATTTGTCTATCTATAGCATTTATCTATCTATATATGTCAACCCATTTGTCAATCTATCTATCTACATCTCCATCCATCCAATAGTTAAAAACAAGGCAATCATTTAAAGATCTCCACTTCCTTCCAAAGGGGCAACCAATTCTAAGGACTTCCCTTTTTCCCCGTCCCAAAAGTAAGGCTCTATTCTTGGCCGTCGTGACTCCGTCCACCACCACCTGACCTTTCAAAGAACCTTTCAAGCGTGAACCTCAATTAACCCCCTCCGACCCCCTCGGAAAGCGTGATCCTGGCACCTTAAAAGTTTCCCCCAAGTGGAGGGCGTCCCTGAAATCAAAGGGCCTCCCTTTCTGCATCCCAGCGTTTGGCAACATTGGGTTGGTTCCTTCGAGCCATGCGCTCCTTCTATCTATGGAGGCCAGGACGGGTCACTTTGATCTGCGAACTTTAGGGTCTTTTGGGGAACAAAGGCTCCAAAGTCCGCCTTCCAAAGGCCCTCCCGCTTTCTATTTTAAGGGTCAAGCGGAGTGCTCCCTTCCAATTTTAGACTCTTTGCTCTTTTCAGAAAGACGCCCAGCCCGAGGGCAAAAGGGCGAAAGAAAGAAAGGACTTCAAGATGGATCACAGAGAGAGAAATCCCTAATGACTGGGGTTAGATGCCATCGGAATTGAGACTCATAGGACCATCCCGTCCCCATTTTGGAAAGGCAAAACACCAATCAAGAAGAAGCACTAAAAGTTCTTTGGAGGCTTTTAAACAGAGGTGGGATGGTCATCTGTCAGGAGTGCTTTGAATATGATCTTACTGCTTCTCGGCAGAATGGGGTTGGATTGGACAGGCCACCAGGTCATTTCCAACTCTAGGATTCTATGATGTTTGGGGGGAAGGAACTGGTAAAACCACTTCGGAGTCTTCTTCACCTTGGGAGGACTCAACCGATTAAAAAATCTCGACCTTCTCAGATTGGGGTTGGACTAGATCAGTGGTTCTCAACATCAGTGGGTCCCCAGATGTTTTGGCCTTTAACTCTTAGAAATCCTAACAGCTAATAAACTGGCTGGGATTTCTGGGAGTTGAAGGCCAAAACACCTGGGGACCCACAGGTTGAAAACCACTGGACTAGATAGTCTACAAGGTATCTTCTGGATGGTCCACCAGGTCTTTTCCAACTCTAGGATTCTATGATGTTTTGGAGGAAGGAACTGGCAAAACCTCTCAGGAGTCTTCCTCGTCTTGGAAGGACTCCATAGATCAAAAGATCTCGACCTTCTCAGATTGGGGTTGGACTAGATAGTCCACATGGTCTCGTCTGGATGGCCCACCAGGTTTCTTCCAACTTTAGGATTCTATGATTTTTGGAGGAAGGAACTAGCAAAACTACTTTGGAGTCTTCCTTGCCTTGGAAGGACTCCATCGATTGAAAGATCTCGACCTTCTCAGATTGGGGTTGGCCTAGATAGTTCACATGGTCACTTCCAGATGGCCCACCAGGTCTATTCCAACTAGGATTCTATTATGTTTTAGCGGAAGTAGCAAAACCTCTCAGGAGTCTTCCTCGTCTTGGAAGGACTCCATAGATCAAAAGATCTCGACCTTCTCAGATTGGAGTTGGACTAGATAGTCCACATGGTCTTCTGGATGGCCCACCATGTCTCTTCTAACTCTAGGATTCTATGATGCTTTGGAGGAAGGAACTAGCAAAACTACTTTGGAGTCTTCCTCGCCTTGGAAGGACTCCATAGATCAAAAGATCTCGACCTTCTCAGATTGGGGTTGGACTAGATAGTCCACATGGTCTCTTCCAACTCTATGATTCTATGAGTCTATGAAATGATGGAGGAAGCAAAGTGAAAATTCCTGCCTGCAGCGAGGATGAGAAATCTACAAAAAGAGAAGGATTGCTCACAAAAATATCCACGGCAGAAGCGTTCGGTGCCAAAAAAAGACTTCACAGAGAAATGAGAGAAGATCTCCCAAGATGCCGGGTATCTTTCCTTCCCCAGAAAGCAAACAAGCATGCCTCTGAGACGATGCAGATTGCCTTTTGAAAGGGCTGAACCCAGAGATCGGGCTGCCTGAGGCAAAGCACACAACGGCGACCCTTCCCATCAAGAGAATCTCCCTCGCAATGCTTTCCCTTGCTCAAGGTGATTGAGTGTGTCCTGCACTCACACCTTGGAAAAGTCGCCATGCTGAGCTCTGGGAATGTAGTCCCAAAAAAAGTAACTTTTCCAATGTGTCAGCGTATCCAGCCAAGCAAGAATAAATATCAATATTGTATGAGGAAGACTTTGTTTGGATCCAATGAAGATCCGACGTTCTAGAGTCAATGGAGTTGACTCCACCCTCTATTAACCCAAGGTCAACACCCAAGACAGTGCAACATAAGCCCAGCATGGACTTATATTGCTCTATCTATAGAATCGAATGCATATAAGTGTTTGCATTATCCAGAGGACCCAACAAAGATCTCACTTTCTTTTGGGGTCAATGGGGTTGACTATCAACCCAAGGTCAACACCCAAGACAGCTCAACATAAGCCCAACATAGCCACCATACAATTGAACTTATGTAAGTCTTGGCATTATCAAGAGGACCCAATGTAGTTCTAATCTGGAAGAGCCTTCTTCTTGGGTCAATGGGTTGATTCCATCCTCTATCAACTGAAGGTCAACATCAAAGACAGTGCAATATAAGGCCAACATGGACTTATATCGCACTATCTATATAATCAAATGTATATGTTGGCATCATCAAGAGGACCCAACGAAAGTCTCACCTTCTTCTTGCGTCAGTGGGGTTGATTATCAACCCAAGGTCAACACCCAAGACAGCTCTACATAAGCCCAACATGGGCATCTATACAATCGAACTTATGTAAGTCTTGGCATTATCAAGAGGATCCAATGAAGGTCTAACCTGGAAGAGACTTCTTCTTGGGTCAGTAGGTTGGCTCCAACCTCTATCAATCCAAGGTCAGCACCCAAGACAGCGCAACGTTAGCCCAACATAGACTTATATTACTCTATTTCAGCATAAGACCAATATGGACTTATATTGCTCTATCTATAGCAGTGGTTCTCCACCTGTGTGTGCCCTGGTGTTTTGGCCTACAACTCTCAAAAATCCCATCCAGTTTACCAATTGTTAGGATTTATGGTAGTTGAAGGCCAAAGCATCTGGAAATCTACAGGTGGAGAACCACTGGTCTATAGAAGTGAAGATATATATATATATATATATATATATATATATATATATATGTTGACATTATTCAGAGGACCCAATGAAGGTCTGTCTTTCTTCTTGGGTCAACAGGGTTGACTCCATCCTCTACTGAGCCAGAATCAACATCCAAGACAATGTGACATAAGACCAACATAGACTTATATTGTTCTATCTTAACATAAGCCCAACATGGACTTATATTTCTCTATCTAAAGAAATGAATGCATATAAGTGTTGACACTAAGAGGATCCAATGAAGGTCTAACCTGGGAACAACCGTCTTCTTGACTTAGTGGGTTGACTCCATCCTCTATTGACTCAAGGTCAACATCCAAGACAGTGTGACATAAGGCCAACATTGACTTATTCTGCTCTATCTCAACATAAGCCCAACATGGACTTATATTTCTCTATCTAAAGAAATATAAGCATGTAAGTGTTGACATTATCAAGAAGACCCAATGAAAGTCTAACCTTTTTCTTGGGTCAATAAGGTTGACTCCATCCTCTATCAACCCAAGATCAACTCCTAAGACAGTGCAATGTAAGTCCAGCAATTGCCCAACTACTACCTCTTCTCCAAATCTAGTGGGACCAACTACATTGGAGGTTGATGGACTCTCCATCTTTGAAGGCCTTCAAACAGAGGTTGGGTGGCCATCTTTCAGGAGTGCTTTGGTTGTTCATTCCTACCTGCTTGAGAACCACTAATCTATAGAATCAAATGAATATAAATTTTGACATTATCAAGAGGCCCCAATGAAGGCCTGACCTCCTTCTTGGGTCAACAGGGTTGACTCCATCCTCTAGCAACCAAGGTCAAAACCCAATGTAAGCCCAGCCACTACATTCTTTCTAAATCCAGTGGGACCAACTATTGGAAGTTGATGGGCCCTCCATTTTTGGAGGCCTTCAAACAGAGGTTTCAGAAGTGCTTTGGTTGTGCATTCCTACCAGGTTGAGAACCACTGATCTATAGAATCAAATGAATATAAATGTTGACATTATCAAGAGGCCCCAATGAAGGTCTGACCTTCTTCTTGGGTCAACAGGGTTGACGCCATCCTCTAGCAACCCAAGGTAAAAACCCAATGTAAGTCCAACATTGGCCCAACCACTACATTCTTTCTAAATCCAGTGGGACCAACTCTTGGAGGTTGATGGGCTCTCCATTTTTGGAGGCCTTCAAACAGAGGTTTCAGAAGTGCTTTGGTTGTGCATTCCTACCTGGTTGAGAACCACTGATCTATAGAATCAAATGAATATAAATGTTGACATTATCAAGAGGCCCCAATGAAGGTCTGACCTTCTTCTTGGGTCAACAGGGTTGACTCCATCCTCTAGCAACCCAAGGTCAAAACCCAATGTTAAGTCCAACATTGGCCCAACCACTGCATTCTTTCTAAGTCAACTATTGGAGGTTGATGGGCTCTCCATCTTTGGAGGCCTTCAAACGGAGGTTGGGTGGCCATCTTTCAGAATGTTTTGGTTGCCAGGGATTGGACGAGATGGACTTTGAGGTCCCTTCCGACTCAAAGATGGTATGAAACCAAACGATATGTCTGAAAACAATGCTCATTGGCTCCCTTTCTATCAACGCCCAACATGGATCCATATTATGCGCCGTTGGGAGAAACATGGCCGAATCTTCCCCGTCCGAAACGACACCACGAATCCTTTTGAGTATTATTTTCCTCTCCTTTCTTTCTTCCCACCTTCCCCTCTTCTCCCAACCCAACCTTGTTGGGTCAACAAGGTTGACTCCATTCTCTAGCAACCCAAGGTCAAAACCCAATGTAAGTCCAACACTGGCCCAACCACTACATTCTTTCTAAATCAACTATTGGAGGTTGATGGGCTCTCCATTTTTGGAGGCCTTCAAACAGAGGTTTCAGAAGTGCTTTGGTTGTGCATTCCTACCCGGTTGAGAACCACTGATGATTGACTCCATCCTCTAGCAACCAAGGTCAAAACCCAATGTTAGGTCCAACATTGGCCCTAAATCAACTATTGGAGGTTGATGGGCTCTCCATTTTTGGAGAGCTCTCCATCTTTGGAGGCCTTCAAACAGAGGTTGAGTGGCCATCTTTCAGGATGCTTTGGTTGCCGGGGATTGGACGAGATGGACTTTGAGGTCCCTTCCGACTCATAACCAAACGATATATCGGAAAACAATGCTCATTGGCTCCCTTTCTATCAACGCCCAACAGGGATCCATATTATGCGCCGTTGGGAGAAACATGGCCGAATCTTCCCCGTCCGAAACGACACCACGAATCCCTTTGAGTATTATTTTCCTCTCCTTTCTTTCTTCCCACCTTCCCCTCTTCTCCCAACCCAACCTTGTTGGGTCAACAAGGTTGACTCCATTCTCTAGCAACCCAAGGTCAAAACCCAATGTAAGTCCAACATTGGCCCAACCACTACATTCTTTCTAAATCAACTATTGGAGGTTGATGGGCTCTCCATTTTTGGAGGCCTTCAAACAGAGGTTTCAGAAGTGCTTTGGTTGTGCATTCCTACCCGGTTGAGAACCACTGATGGTTGACTCCATCCTCTAGCAACCAAGGTCAAAACCCAATGTTAGGTCCAACATTGGCCCTAAATCAACTATTGGAGGTTGATGGGCTCTCCAGGGCTCTCCATCTTTGGAGGCCTTCAAACAGAGGTTGGGTGGCCGTCTCTCAAGAGTGCTTTGGTTGTGCATTCCTACCTGGTTGAGAATCACTGATCTATAGAATCAAATGAATATAAATGTTGACATTATCAAGAGGCCCCAATGAAGGTCTGACCTCCTTCTTGGGTCAACAGGATTGACTCCATCCTCTAGCAACCCAGGTCAAAACCCAATGTAAGTCCAACATTGGCCCAACCAATACATTCTTTCTAAATCAACTATTGGAGGTTGATGGGCTCTCCATTTTTGGAGGCCTTCAAACAGAGGTTTCAGAAGTGCTTTGGTTGTGCATTCCTACCCGGTTGAGAACCACTGATGGTTGACTCCATCCTCTAGCAACCAAGGTCAAAACCCAATGTTAGGTCCAACATTGGCCCTAAATCAACTATTGGAGGTTGATGGGCTCTCCAGGGCTCTCCATCTTTGGAGGCCTTCAAACAGAGGTTGAGTGGCCATCTTTCAGGATGCTTTGGTTGCCGGGGATTGGACGAGATGGACTTTGAGGTCCCTTCCGACTCATAACCAAACGATATGTCGGAAAACAATGCTCATTGGCTCCCTTTCTATCAACGTCCAACAGGGATCCATATTATGCGCTGTTGGGAGAAACATGGCCGAATCTTCCCCGTCCGAAACGACACCACGAATCCCTTTGAGTATTATTTTCCTCTCCTTTCTTTCTTCCCACCTTCCCCTCTTCTCCCAACCCTAATGCTCAAGTAAGTATCTTTAAGCTTAAAGGCTAAGAATGGTATAGTCTTGAAAATCCTTCCATGTAAATTCCGGTGGAATTTTTTTTTCATTTGGGGGGGAAAAGAGAGAGAGAGAGAGAGAGAGGGAGCTGCGGATGGGGGAGAAGAAGAAGAGGGAGTTGAAGGAGAGAATGGGGAGGGAGAAAAAGGGGAGGTTAATCCGGGTTTAACGCTCTGAAGCAGTGGCAGACCATGGTGAGGTTTTGCCGGCGTTATCTCTCCTCAACATTTGGGTCTCCGGTATTTCACCCAGCCAAATAGCTGCGAGGGGGAAAAAGTGCGGATGCCGGCAACTCCTGACGCCTCCAGGAAAATACGGGCTTCTTCTTCTTCTTCTAATGTGAAATATCTAAATAACTCTGCTTTCTCTCCCCCCGCCTTGCTCCCCGCGTCCAACACTGTCGCTAAATCTCCACTTCCACCAACACCAAAGATGATGGATTCGTTTGAAGTCGGCGTCCGTCTCATCTTCTCCCGCTCGCTTTCATAACCGAGCTTATTGCGCGAGGGGGGGGGGGGAAAACGAGAGAGAGAGTGAGAAGGAAGAAGTGGGTAAATATAAGTCCTTTAACCGCGGCGGAAACGAAAAGGGGAGACAGAGAACCCACCGCATTCCTTCCCCTCCTTTTTTTTTTTTGGTCTTCGCACAATATTTCGCAAAAGAGAAAAAGAAGGGCTTGGTGTGAAGGTAGAAAAATAAATAATTGGATCGATTGAGCTTCTTTAGGACCTACCTATATAAATAAAGTTTTATTATTATTTCCTAGATGGAATTCGGCAAGTGGACTTGTATGTGCGGAATTGCACGAATGGGTAATAACTACATTGCTGAGGTGGAATTGCGACTAAATTTGGCAAGTGGACTTGTATGTGCGGAATTGCACAAATGCGTAATAACTACATTTGCTGATGTGGAATTGTGACTAAATTTGGCAAATGGACTCGTGTGTGCGGAACTGCACAAATGTGTGATAACTACATTTGCTGGTGTGGAATTGCGACTAAATTTGGCAAGTGGACTCGTATGTGCGGAATTGCACTAATGTGTAATAACTACATTTGCTGATGTGGAATTGCAACTAAATTTGGCAAGTGGACTTGTATGTGCAGAATTTCACAAAGCGCAATAACTACATTTGCTGATGTGGAATTGTGACTAAATTTGGCAAGTGGACTTGTATGTGCGGAATTGCACTAATGTGTAATAACTACATTTGCTGATGTGGAATCACGACTAAATTTGGCAAGTGGACTTGTATGTGCGGAATTTCACAAATGCGTAATAACTACATTTGCTAATGTGGAATTGCGACTAAATTTGGCAAGTGGACTTGTATGTGCGGAATTGCACTAATGTGTAATAACTACATTTGCTGATGTGGAATTGCTACTAAATTTGACAAGTGGACTCATATGTGCAGAATTGCACAAATGCATAATAACTACATTTGCTGATGTGGAATTGCAACTAAATTTGGCAAGTGGACTTGTATGTGTGGAATTTCACAAAAGCGTAATTTCCTGATGTGGGATTGCGATGGAATTTGGCAGGTGGACTTGTATGTGCGGAATTATGCAAATGCATAATAACTACATTTTCTGATGCTGAATTGTGATGAAATTCGGCAAGTGGACTTGTATGTGCGGAATTGCGCAATGTCCAATAACTGCATTTGCTGATGTGGAATTATGTCCTCGCATAATCGAATAGAACGGAATAACTGTATTGCCATTGTACATTACACAACAAAATTAAATGCTTTCCCCAGCACACATCACACAAACCACATACCTATCCCTCCACACTAGGAAGTCATAGTAACTATCTTCTGGGACATTACAAAATGTGATCATCCGTCATGCAATATTAACCAGCAGAGGGATTGATGTGCCATAGAATCAACAAGTAATGGATACTGATGCACTTTAAGTCCCTCTTAATATACATCCAGACACTGGTTAGGTAGTGGAGTGCCACAAAAGTGGCCAGTGCACATCCAAAGTGTCCACCGTGCATCAGAATGGTTCAGTGAGCATCAAAAGTGTCCAATGTGCATCAGAAAAATCATTAAAATCTCTTGATACATGTCTGAAATGTCCACCATGCGCCAGAGGTTTCTAATGTGATGTCCAATGCACACGAGAAGTTTCAGAAACACATCAGAAATGTCCAATGCACATCGGAAACGTCCTATAAACATCAGAAGTGTCCGATATGTATCACAAATGCCCAGGATGCATTGGAAATTCCCAGGATGCATTTAGATGTGTTCGATGCACGTTGGAAATACTTTGATATACTTCAGAAGTATCTGATGAGCATCAGAAATGCTCTATATGCAATCAATGCGCGCCAGAAAGATGCAACATCCGTCGGAAGAGTCCAATGCACATCAGTTATGTGTGATACACATCATGCGTGTTCAATGTGCATCAAATTGTCTTGCGAACAACAGAAATGTCCAATGTGTAGAACAAGTGTCCGATATGCATCCCAATGCATATCGGAAATGCTCAACATTCGTTGGTGAATATTGGAAGTGTCCAATGAGCATAGAAAGTGTCTGGTCTCCACCAGGAGTGCTTGATATGTGTTGGAAATGCATCCAAGGAGTTGAATATGCATCAGAAGTGTCCAAAGTGTATCAGAAATGTCCAGAAGCCATCAAAGATGTGTCAAGTGCATATATGAAGTGTCCAACAAGCATCAGAAATGCTCTAAATGCAATCAATGCAACATCCGTCAGAGGAGTCCAATGCACATCAGTTATGTGAGATACACATCAGGCATGTTCAATGTGCATCAAATAGTCTTGAGACACAACAGAAATGTTCAATGCGTAGGAGAAGTGTCCAATATGTATCAGAAAGTCCCCAATGCATATCGGAAATGCTCAACACGCGTTGGTGAGCATCAGAAGTGTCCATTGAGCATAAAAAGTGTCTAGTCTGTGTTGGAAATGTGTTGATATGTGTTGCAAATGCATCCAAGGAGTTGAATATGCATCAAAAAGTGTCCAAAGTGTATCAGAAATGTCCAGTAGCCATCGGAGATGTCCAATAGCCATCGGAGATGTGTCCAGTGCACATATGAAGTGTCCAACAAGCATCAGAAATGCTCTAAATGCAATCAATGCATGCGAGAGAGATGCAACATCCATCCGAAGAATCCAATGCACATCAGTTATGTGTAATACACATCAGCCGTGTTCAATGTGCATCAAATAGTCTTGAGACACAACAGAAATCTCCAATGCGTAGGAGAAGTGTCCAATATGCATCCGAGAATCCCCAATGCATATTGGAAATGCTCAACATGCGTTGGTGAACATCAGAAGTGTCCAATGAGCATAAAAAGTGTTTATTCTGTGTTGGAAATGTGTTGATATGTGTTGCAAATGCATCCAAGGAGTTGAATGAATATGCATCAAAAAGTGTCCAAAGTGTATCAGAAATGTCCAGTAGCCATTGGAGATGTGTCCAGTGCACATATGAAGTGTCCAACAAGCATCAGAAATGCTCTAAATGCAATCAATGCATGCGAGAGAGATGCAACATCCATCCGAAGAATCCAATGCACATCAGTTATGTGTAATACACATCAGCCGTGTTCAATGTGCATCAAATAGTCTTGAGACACAACAGAAATGTCCAATGCGTAGGAGAAGTGTCCAATATGCATCCGAGAATCCCCAATGCATATTGGAAATGCTCAACATGCGTTGGTGAACATCAGAAGTGTCCAATGAGCATAAAAAGTGTCTATTCTGTGTTGGAAATGTGTTGATATGTGTTGCAAATGCATCCAAGGAGTTGAATATGCACCAAAAGTGTCCAAAGTGTATCAGAAATGTCCAGTAGCCATCGGAGATGTCCAATAGCCATCGGAGATGTGTCCAGTGTACATATGAAGTGTCCAACAAGCATCAGAAATGCTCTAAATGCAATCAATGCATGCCAGAAAGATGCAACATCCATCAGAAAAGTCCAATGCACATTAGTTATGTGTGATACACATCAGGCGTGTTCAATGTGCATCAAATCATCATGAGATACAACAGAAATGTCCAATGTGTAGGAGAAGTGCCCGATATGCATCCCAATGCATATCGGAAATGCTCAACATGCGTTGGTGAACATCGGAAGTGTCCAATGGGCATAAAAAGTGTCTGGTCTGTGTTGGAAATGTGTTGATATGTGTTGCAAATGCATCCAAGGAGTTGAATATGCATCAAAAGTGTCCAATGTGTATCAGAAATGTCCAGTAGCCATCGGAGATGTCCAATAGCCATCGGAGATGTGTCCAGTGTACATATGAAGTGTCCAACAAGCATCAGTAATGCACGATACACATCAGAAGTGCCTGATACATGCCAGAAGTATTCAAAGTCCATCAGAAGTGCTCAACGAGCACCGGAAAACAAAATTCTACTCAGAAAAAGTCTGTTTTCTGCTTGCTTCATTCTGCGCAGAATATTCACAGATAACGCCGCGCGGTGCAGAAAATGCTGTTTTTCGGTCCCAAAACAGCCCCGTGAAATATTTTGCGGAGAATCGCCTTATACGATGAATAGTCTTTGAAACCTGCCTAGGTTTCAAAGGCTTCCTCACAGCGGGAAGGGAAAGGGCTCCGTTTGCTCCCCGGGTGGGGAATGACATGCACCCCATGCCTCAAAGTCGAGGACGATGGGATTTGGAGTCCGGAAGACAAACTCCCGCCAGGCCGCTTGCGTTGCGAGTCTCGGCAAATGGAAGCCAGGAGCAAAGGGGTTGAAACTCCGTGGATGGCCAAACCACCTGCATGCAATTGCGTATGGAAATCAGAACCACTTTGCGGAGACGTTTTTTGGGACTTCCGATTGATCCGAGGGATATGTGTTTGCGAGAGAGAGAAAGGAAATGGCTTTCTGGGTAGTCTAAATCCTGCCTCTGGAAACAACAAGAGGAAAAATAAAAGCACAGGCCGAAATCCTGAACAACAAGACGCGACAATAGATTTGCAACTGACGGCCGAAATATTCTATTTTGGCCGTCGGTTGCATATCTATCGTCGCGTCTTGTTGTTCAGGATTTCGGCCTGTGCTTTTATTTTTCTTCTTGTTGTTGGATATACTCTTTGCTTTGTGTGATAACATTACTGATACTAATAGTGGATATGGATGTGATGGAACTACGCAATTCTAACTCCTGTTGTGTGTGTGTGTATATATATCATCGATAAACAATGGCGATACGAGGAAAATTAAAACATACGATGTCGGCAAGACTTTTCATCTCTTGTGCCGTTCTCTCCTTCCCTTCCATCCCCGTCTTTCCCTTCTTTTCCTCCTCCTCCTCCTTTCCTCCTTCCCTCTCTCCCTGCAGCCTCGGCCTTATCTCTCCCTCTCGCTCGGTGCCGCTTCTTCGCCTTCGCCTGCCGTCACAGCGGATTTGGGAAGGAGTTTTATCTTGCAAACATTCCCCCGACTTTGTTTATGTACACCGGGTTGTTCCGAGCCCCCTTCCGTCCCCGAAAGCCCCTGTTTGCCTTTGTAATTGTTATCTGTGCTTATTGTTGTACCTCATTTGTCTCAGGCGGGGGGTGAAGTGGGGGGCGGCAAGGCATGTAGGCTCCCCCAGCCCTCCCTCCTTCTGCCTGCCTCTTTCCCTTTCCCTCTCTCCATTTTCTCACTCTATTCTTTCTCCTTCTCTCTTTCACCCGTTCTCATATTTTCTCCTTCTCTTTCGTCTCTTTCTCCTCCTTGGTGCTCTCTTCCCTTCCTTCTCTTTCTCGTCCTTCTTTCTCTCCTCTTCCCGCCTGGCCTTTCCCACCTCCATTCTCTTCTTTCCTTCCTTCCTTCCTTCCTTCTCTAATTTTTAGAAGCAGAGGCAAGATGGCCATTGGTTGGGAGTGCTTTGACTGGAAGGCCCTTGGAGCCTCTTCTATGATTCTGTAATTCTATTCTTTCTTTCTTTTCTTTTTTCCTGTCTGTCTTCTCTTCCCCATCTCTCAGTCCACTTCCCAGCTATGCCTGTCTTTTCCTTCCTTCCTTCCTTCCTTCCTTCCTTCCTTCCTTCCTTCCTGTTTTTTCTTTTGTTTTATCTTATTGTCTTTCTTTCTTTCTTTTTTCCTGCCTGTCTTCTCTTCCCCATCTCTCAGTCCACTTCCCAGCTATGCCTGTCTTTTCCTTCCTTCCTTCCTTCCTTCCTTCCTTCCTTCCTGTTTTTTCTTTTCTTTTCTTTTATCTTATTGTCTTTCTTTCTTTCTTTTTTCCTGCCTGTCTTCTCTTCCCCATCTCTCAGTCCATTTCTCAGCTATGCCTCTTTTCCTTCCTTCCTTCCTTCCTTCCTTCCTTCCTTCCTTCCTTCCTGTTTTTTCTTTTGGTTCATCTTATTGTCTTTCTTTCTTTTTCTTTTCTTTCTTCTTTCTTTCCATCCCCATTTTCTTTCTTCCTGCCTGTCTTCTTGCCTACATTTCTCATTCCCCACCTTGGCCTGTCTTTTATCTCCCCCTTCCTGTTTTTTGCTTTCTGTTTGTCTTACTTTCTCTTATTTTTCCTTCTTTCCTTCCTTCCTTCCTTCTCTCCTTCCCCACTTTCTTTCCTCCTGCCTGTCTTCTCTTACAGATTCCTCACTCCCCACCTTGGTCTGTCTTTTATCTCCTTCCTTCCTTCCTGTTTTTATCTTTCTGTTTGTCTTTCTTTCTTTCTTTCTTTCTTTCTTTCTTTCTTTCGCTTCCCATTCCCCACCTCTCACTCAATTTCTCATTTTGGCTTGTCTTTTCCTACCTTCCCTTTCTCTTTCTTTACTTCTTTCTTTCTTTCTTTCTGTTTTTCTTTCCTTCCCTACCTTTTCTGTAGCCTTTTCTTCCCCATATCTCACTCTGTTTCCCATTTTGGCCATTTTCCCTTCCTTCCTTCTCTCTCTCTCTCTCTCACCACTTTCTTTTTTCCTGTAGCCTTCCCTTTCCCATCTCTCACTCCATTTCCTATTTTGGCCTGTCTTTTTGTTCCTTCCTTCCTTCCTTCCTTCCTTCCTTCCTTCCTTCCTTCCTTTTTTTCCTTCCTGTTCTTTCTTCCTTTCTCTCCATCCCCATTTTCTTTCTTTCGGTAGTCTTCTCTTCCCCATCTCTCACTCTGTTTCCCATTTTGACCTGTCTCTTCTTTCTATCCTTCCTTCCTTCCTTCCTTCCTTCCTTCCTCTTCCTTTCTCCATTCCTTGATTTCTTTCTTTCTGTATTCTTCTCTTCCCCATCTCTCACTCCATTTCCCATTCAGTCTTTTTCTTTCTTTCTTTCTTTCTTTCCTTCCTTCTTGTTCTTTCTTCCTTCCTCTCCTTCCTTCATTTCCCATTTCCCATTCTGATCTGTCTTTTCCTTCCTTCCTTCCTTCCTTCCTTCCTTCCTTCCTTCCTTCCTGCTTGTTCTTCCTTCCTTCCTTCCTCCCTTTCTTTCAGCAGTCTTCTCTTTCCCATCTCTCACTCCATTTCCCATTCTGACTTGTCTTTTCTTTCCTTCCTTCCTTCCTTCCTTCCTTCCTTCCTTCCTTCCTCTCTTTCTTTCGGCAGTCTTCTCTTCCCCATCTCTCACTCCATTTCCCATTCTGACCTTCCTTCCTTCCTTCTTGTTCTTCCTTCCTCTCCTTCCTCCATTCCCATTTCTGACCTGTCTTCCTTCCTTCATTCTTGTTCTCCCATCCTTCCTCTCTTTCTTTCGGCAGTCTTCTCTTCCCCATCTCTCACTCCATTTCCCATTCTGACCTGTCTTTTCCTCCCTCCCTTCCTGTTCTTCCTTCCTTCCTTCCTTCTTGTTCTTTGTTCCTTCCTCTCCTTCCTCTCTTTCTTTCGGCAGTCTCCTCCTCCCCATCTCTCACTCCATTTCCCATTCTGACCTGTCTTTTTCCAACTTCCATCCTTCCCTTCCATCCTTCCTCACTTTCTTTCTTCTTGTCTTCTCTTTCCCTTCTTAGTATGTCACAACATTTGGCAAAACCTTTGCCTTCTCCTTGCAAGACGGTACCGGCTGCATCCTTTCCAGCGCGCAATAGACAGGCAATGTTTGAAGGGCTCTGTTTTCCCCTTCTTCTCCTTCTCCTGGAAGAAGAGAGAAAGAAGGAGGGAGGGAGCGGAGGAGGAATATAAAAAGAAGGGGGGAGAGGGAAGGAGGGGGGAAGGAGGATAAGCCCCCTGCGCCCCCCTCCCGAATCTCCGCCGAGGGCCAGGCGAGTGTGAGCCGTTTAAAGATGAAAGTGCGAGGGAAATAAAGACTCAATTTAATCTGTCTTAAACTCCTTCAACTTCACGTTTGTGCGGGGAACCCAAAGAGTGAGTCCCTGATTGGGGATAAATACATTTTCTTAACATGCCTCGGAGCTATTACACCCGTCTCCAACACAGCGCTCTATTCAAGCGCCACAGTTTTCATTACCGCCGCTAATAAGTCTTAACGTTATTAAATGCCAAGCTGGATGAGGGGGAAGAAGAGGAGAAAGAGAGCGGGGAAGAGGCTGGGGAGGAGGAGGAAGAGGGGAAGAAAGCAGGGAGAAGGCCTTTTCTTTCCAGGACCGGCTTCCCAAAGGGACCCCCGACAAGGGCCGCCCCACCAGAGATGTCCGAGTCTCTATTCATCCCACACTTTCCTGTATCTACACTGAAGGAGCTATTGCGCATTTGCTTGGCCTCCACGTTTTCACAACAAGTGGGTCCCCAAGGTCTTCTGAGGAGACACAGTAGAAGACATTAAGCACAATGCCAATGTTCTCTCTTCCTTCTACTTCTCCCCCATCCATCACCAAGGAGCTATTGCACTTTCTCATGGCCTTGATGCTTTCCACAACAAGAGAGTCCCCAAGGGCTTCTGACAAAACACAGTAGAAGACACCTAACACAATGACTACACACTCTCTTCCTTCTACTTCTCCCCACATCCATCATCAAGGAGCTATTGTACATTCAATTGGCCTCCACGCTTTCCACGACAAAAGGGACCCTAAGGGCTTCTGAGGAAACACAGTAGAAGACACCTAACACAATGACAACACTCTCCCTTCCTTCTTCTTCTCCCCACATCCATCACCAAGGAGCTATTTCACATTCACTTGGTCTCCATGTTTTCCACAACAAAAGGGACCCTAAGGTCTTATGGTGAAACACAGTAGAAGACACCTAACACAATGACAACACGCTCTCTTCCTTCTACTTCTCCTTACATCCATCACCAAGGAGCTATTGCATATTCACTTGGCCTCCATGTTTTCCACAACAAAAAGGGTCCCCAAAGACTTTCTGAGGAAACACAGTAGAAGACACCTAACACTCTCTCTTCCTTCTACTTCTCTTTACATCCATCACCAAGGAGCTATTGCACATTCACTTGGCCTCCATGCTTTCCACAACAAAAGGGTCCCTAAGGACTTCTGAAGAAACACAGTAGAAGACACCTAACACAATGACAACACACTCTCTTCCTTCTACTTCTCCCCATATCCATCACCAAGGAGCTATTGCACATTCACTTGGCCTCCATACTTTCCACAACAAAAGGGACCCTAAGGGCTTCTGAGGAAACACAGTAGAAGACACCTAACACAATGACAACACGCTCTCTTCCTTCTACTTCTCCTTACATCCATCACCAAGGAGCTATTGCACATTCACTTGGCCTCCATGCTTTCCACAACAAAAGGGTCCCTAAGGACTTCTGAAGAAACACAGTAGAAGACACCTAACATAATAACAACACACTCTCTTCCTTCTACTTCTCCCCATATCCATCACCAAGGAGCTATTGCCCATTCACTTGGCCTCCATGCTTTCCACAACAAAAGGGTCCCTAAGGACTTCTGAAGAAACACAGTAGAAGACACCTAACACAATGGCAACACACTCTCTTCCTTCTACTTCTCCCCATATCCATCACCAAGGAGCTATTGCACATTCACTTGGCCTCCATACTTTCCACAACAAAAGGGTCCCTAAGGACTTCTGAAGAAACACAGTAGAAGACACCTAACACAATGACAACATGCTCTCTTCCTTCTACTTCTCCTTACATCCATCACCAAGGAGCTATTGCACATTCACTTGGCCTCCATGTTTTCCACAACAAAGAGGGTCCCCAACGACTTCTGAGGAAACACAGTAGAAGACACCTAACACAATGACACCACTCTCTCTTCCTTCTACTTCTCTCCACATCCATCACCAAGGAACTATTGCATATTTGCAATTTGGATGACAGGAGTCAGTCTCACTTCCTTCCACATCTATCTAGAAGGAGCTATTGAATATTTGTTTGGCCTTCACTTAGCTACAAGAGGGGCTTAACCTAGACACAGACTGGTAGAGATCTAGGCCCAAACCTCCAAGGATGGTTGGATAGATGCATGGACAGATACATGGATAGATCATACAAGGCATTAATTCATGGATAAATAGAAAGATGGATGGATGGATGGATAGATGGATAGACAGACAGATGGACAGATGGATACGATGGATAGATAGATAGAAATATCACACAAGGCATTAATTCATCAATGGATGAATGGATAGACAGATAGATGGATAACTGAATTGATGGATAGATAGATCATACAAGGCATTAATTCATGGATGTATAGATGGATGGAAGGATTGATAGTTAGATGGATAAATAGATGGGTGGATCATACAAGGCATTAATTCATGGATGGATAGATGAATGGATAGATGGAAGGATGGATGGATCGATAGATGGATAGATGGATGGATAGATAGATCATACAAGGCATTAATTCATGGATGGATATATAGATTGATAGATGGAAAGAAGGAAGGATGGATCGATAGATGGACAGAAGGATAGATGGATGGATGGATAGATCATACAAGGCATTAATTCATGGATGGATAGATGGATGGATGGATAGATGGAAGGATGGATGCATGGATCGATAGTTAGATGGATGGATGGATAGATAGATAGATCATTCAAGGCATTAATTCATGGATGGATAGATGGATGGAGAGATGGAAGGATGGATGGATCAATAGATGGATAGATGGACAGATAGATCATACAAGGCATTGATTCATGGATGGATGGATGGATGGATAGATGGATAGATGGACAAATGGATGGATAGATCATACAAGGCATTAATTCATGGATGGATAGATGGACAGATGGATATGGGTGGATGGATAGATAGATCATACAAGGCATTAATTCAGGGATGGATAGATGGATGGAGAGATGGAAGGATGGATAGATAGATAGATAGATGATAGATAGATAGATAGATAGATAGATAGATAGATAGACAGACAGATGGACAGATGGATAGATAAATCATACAAGGCATTAGTTCATGGATGGATAGATGGATGGACAGATGGAAGGATGGATGGATGGATATTTAGATGGATAGATGGACGGACGGACGGATGGATTGATAGATGGACAGATGGATAGATAAATCATACAAGGCATTAATTCATGGATGGATGGGTAGATGGAAGGATGGATGCATGGATCGATAGTTAGATGGATAGATGGACAGATGGATATATAGACCATACAAGGCATTAATTCATGGGTGGATATATGGATTGATAGATGGAAGGATGGATGGATCGATAGATGGATAGATGGACAGATGGATAGATGGATGGATAGATCATACAAGGCATTAATTCATGGATGGATAGATAGATGGAAGGATGGATGGATGCATGGATCGATAGTTAGATGGATAAATGCACAGATGGACAGATGGGTGGATGGATAGATCATACAAGGTATTAATTCATGGATGGATAGATGGATGAATAGATGGAAGGATGGATGCATGGATCAATAGATGGATAGATGGACAGATGGATGGATGGATGGATGGATGGATGGATAGATAGATCATACAAGGCATTAATTCATGGATGGATATATGGATTGATAGATGGAAGGGTGGATCGATCAATAGATGGATAGATGGATGGATGATACAAGGCATTAATTCATGGATGGATTGATAGATGGATAGATAGATAGATCATAAAGGCATTAATTCATGGATGGATGGATAGACAGACACATAGATAGATAGATGATAGATAGATAGATAGATAGATAGATAGATAGATAGATAGATAGATGGGGGAGAGATCATACAAGGCATTAATTCATGGATGGACGGATGGATAGATAGATAATTCATGGATTGATAGATGGATAGATAGTTAGATATTCAAAAGGCAGGGAAAGAACATTAATTCATGGATTGATAGATAGATATCCATAAGATGCAGTGGAAAAACATTAGTTCATGGATAGATGGGATAGATGGATAGGGAACATATTCCTCTCCAGATAGAGATAAACTCTTTCCTCTCTCTCTCTTTCGCCTATGTTTATTTTTTGCAGAGCAATTCACAGGAGGAGAAAAAGGATCTTCTTTGGCTGCGTCCCTCCGAAGGGAAGGCTTCAGCAATTAATCAAACAATTAATTAAAAGCGCTGGAGGGGAAAACAAGGGGAGAGGGACCAGGGAAGCGACCCATTGGGGACGCACAGCGACGACCCTTCCCAGCCACCGAAATTCCCAACACAAACAAAGGGATTAAAAATAATCATGGGGAAAAACCACCCCTTAGTATTAATATTAATATCCTATGTGCTATCTCAGTAACACGATACAACAACGCCATCCTATACTGTATATATGTAATAGTACAATGACGTACTATTTTGGCAGTATGTATATACGTAAGCACACACATGTACATATAATATTACATACAAGTCCAATAATGTTCTATTGCATAGTAATTGTTATTAATCTCTAAGAATAATAAGAGATAATAATAATAATAATAATAATAATAATAATAATAATAATCTAACTCTAATAGTAATAATTCCAGATAATAACCTAATAGTAATACTAATAGTAATAATTCAAAATAACCCCAGCAATAGAAATAATTCCAAATAATAACCTTAATAATAACAATAGCAATAATTCCAAATGATAATAATAAGAACCCTAACAATACTGAAAAATCTCAACAATAACCCTAACAATAGTAATAGTAATAATTCCAAATAATAGCAATAACCCTAACAATAGTAATAATTCCAAGTGATCACCATCACCACCCTAACAATAGTAATAATTCCAAATAATAATTCTAATAATGGTAATAATAATTCCAAATAATAGTAATAATACTAAAAATAGTAATAATTCCAAGTGATAATAATAATAACCCTAACAATAGTAATAATTCCAAGTGATCATCATCATCATCATCATAATCATCATCACCCTAACAATAGTAATAATTCCAAATAATAACAGTAATAAAATAATTCCTAATAATAATAATAATAATAATAATACTAACTATAGTAATAATTCCAAGTGATAATAATAATAATAATAATAATAATAATACCAACAATAGTAATAATTCCAAGTGATAATAATAATAATACTAACTATAGTAATAATTCCAAGTGAAAAATAATAATAATAATAACCCGAACAATAGTAATAATTCCAAATAATAACCCTAATAATAGTAATAAAATAATTCCAAATATAATAATAATAATAATAATAATAATAATACTAACAATAGTAATAATTCCAAGTGATAATAATAATAACTCTAGCAACAGTAATAATTTCAAATAATAATAATAATAGTAATAATTCCAAGTGATCATCATAATCATCATCACCCTAACAATAGTAATAATTACAAATAATAACCCTAATAATAGTAATAAAAATAATTCCAAATAATAATAATACTAACAATAGTAATAATTCCAAATGATAGTAATAATAATAACCCAAACAATAGTAATAATTCCAAATAATAACCCTAATAATAGTAATAAAAATAATTCCAAATAATAATAATACTAACAATAGTAATAATTCCAAGTGATAATAATAATAACCCGAACAATAGTCATAATTCCAAATAATAACCCTAATAGTAATAATAATAATTCCAAATAATAATAATAATAATAATAATAGCAATAGTAATAATTCCAAGTGATAATAATAATAACCCTAACAATAGTAATAATTCCAAATAATAACCATAACAATAGTAATAGTAATAATTCCAAATAATAATAATAGTAGTAGTAGTAGTAGTAGTAGCAGCAGCACTAACAATAGTAATAATTCCTCACAATAACAATAATAGAGAGACCCAGGGATGGGATGTGTGGCTCTTTCTCCCTCTTTAGAAACTCCTTGGGAAAAGAGGGACTCAAAAGCCGGCTTTAACGAGGCGACAAAAAGGAATGTTTTCCTTCCCTTTCTTTCCTTCTTTCCTTCCTTCCTTCCTTTTCTTTCCACCCCAAACTTTTCCCCTTTCTCCCTCAGAAAAGAGATGAAGCGAAATCCTTTCCCTTTCCTCCATCTCTTCCCTCCTTTTGGGGGTTGTTATTCTTTCTCTCTTTCTGTTTTCTCTCTCTTTATTTCTCTCTTTCTCTCATTTTTAGTGGCTGGAAATATACGTGGCTCCTTTTATTCTTTCCCTCCTCCCAACCTTCAATAGGGCTTCCCCCTTCCTTTTGGGGCTTTTGTTTGGGGGGAAAAGTTGGTTCTCCGCCGCCAAAGAGAACCACAAGGCCTGCCTTGGAGAGCCGAGGGGGCACCCTAAAGACGGCCGTAGGAAACACCCCTAAAACCGTTCCAGACCCACTTTTTTCACGCCTTTGCTACCCCAACCCCTTGCCCTTCCTAGGGATTCTTTAAGAGGCCTCTGGAATGTATAGTTTCCCAAGTAGAGCCTTCGAAAGCCGCGCGTAAAACCCGTGCGTACGTTCTCCGCCGCCAAAGAGACCCACAAGGCTTGCCTTGGAGAGCCGAGGGGGCACCCTAAAAACGGACGTAGAAAGCACCTCCAAAACCGTTCCAGATCCACTTTTTTCACGCCTTTGCAACCCCAATCCCTTGCCCTTCCTATGGACACATTAAAAGGCCTCTGGGGTGTATAGTTTCCCAAGTACAGCCTTCGAAAGCCGCGCGTAGGTTCTCCGCCGCCAAAGAGAACCACAAGGTTTGCCTTGGAGAGCCGAGGGGGCACCCTAAAAACGGACGTAGAAAACACCCCCAAACCGTTCCAAACCCACTTTTTTCACCTCTTTGCCACCCCAACCCCTTGCCCTTCCTAAGGATCCTTTAAGAGGCCTCTGGGATATATAGTTTCCCAAGTACAGCCCTCGAAAGCCGCGCGTAGGTTCTCCGCCGCCAAAGAGAACCACAAGGCTTGCCTTGGAGAGCCGAGGGGGCACCCTAAAAACGGACGTAGAAAACACCCTCAAAACCGTTCCAGATCCACTTTTTTCACGCCTTTGCCACCCCAACCCCTTGCCCTTCCTATGGACACATTAAAAGGCCTCTGGGATGTATAGTTTCCCAAATACAGCCCTCGAAAGGCGCGCGTAAAACCCGTGCGTAATGCGCCTTTTACGCACAGGCGCGGCTGCTGCATATTGTTACTATGAGGGTTACTGTTATGATTGTCGCAAAACTCGCATCAAGGTGGCAAGGCAAGAAGCTCAAGGTGTGATATATATATACACACAAACATATAATATATATACACACACATACATATATACATATATACAAAATGCACATAAAGGATGAGATATATGTCTCACAGATGCAGCATCTACCTTAGAGATGGACAACGCATAGATTAAAGATGCAATCTATCTACATCTATATCAAAGAGACTATATATATATATATATATATATATATATATATATATATATATGAGATATTATATATATGATATATATTTACCTTTCTCTAAGATGCAATATCACAAAGATACAATAGGCACATTAAAAATGCAATGTCTAAAGATGCAACATACCTTTCTCTAAGATTATATATATATATATATATATATATAATATGATATATATTTATCTTTCTCTAAGATGCAATAAGCACATTAAAAATAAAATGTCTAAAGATGCAACATACCTTTCTCTAAGATCATATATATATATATATATATATATATATATATATAATCTCCATTTCTAAGCCGAAGAGCCGGCGTTGTCCGTAGACACCTCCAAGGTCATGTGGCCGGCATGACTGCATGGAGCGCTGTTACCTTCCCGCCGGAGCGGTACCTATTGATCTACTCACATCTGCATGTTTTCGAACTGCTAGGTTGGCAGAAGCTAGGGCTGACAGCGGAAGCTCACGCCGCTCCCCGGAATCGAACCTGTGACCTTTCGATCAACAAGCTCAGCAGCTCAGTGCTTTAACCCACTGCGCCACCGGGGGCTCCTATATATATATATATATATATATATATATATATGAGATATTATATATATGATATATATTTACCTTTCTCTAAGATGCAATATCACAAAGATGCAATAGGCACATTAAAATGCAATGTCTCCAGATGCAACATACCTTTCTCTAAGATTATATACATATATATATATATATATATATATACACATACATATATATATGATATTATATATATGATATATATTTACCTTTCTCTAAGATGCAATATCACAAAGATGTAATAGACACATTAAAATGCAATGTCTAAAGATGCAACATACCTTTCTCTAAGATCACATATATATATATATATCTATATATATAAATTTGTTAGGGACATCCAACGAGGAAACAAAACTCAAAAACCCCCCAACGAAACTTAACCAAAATTCCCATGCCCATAACACAACCCACAAGGTACAAACATATCTACTCAAAATGAAAAACAACACAACAACACACTCACAAAACGGCAAAACAACAAAACTCAAAAACCCCCCAACGAAACTTAACCAAAATTCCCATGCCCATAACACAACCCACAAGGTACAAACATATCTACTCAAAATAAAAAACAACACAACAACACACTCACAAAACGGCAAAAGAATAAAACTAAAAAAAAACCCAACGAAACTTAACCAAAATTCCCATACCCATAACACAACCCACAATTATTATTATTATGCTATTGTTCCTCTGAGACCCTTTTAGGGGGAATGGGAGAGGTGTCAGGTCCCAGAGGCAATGCATTGCATTATTGTTATTGTTATGATGGTGGTAAAATAAAAGGAAATAAAAAGTGAAAGAAGGAAGCAAACAGGGAGGGAAGAAAGGCAAAGGAAGAAAGGGGGAGGGAATGAAGGAAAGAGAGAAGGATGAAACCAAGTAGTGAAAGAAGGAAAGAAAGAAAGAGGTAGAGAAGGAAGAAAGGAGAGAAAGGGGGAGGAAAAGGGGGAAGGAATAGGTAGGGACCTCTCTTTCATAATAGTCCAGATATCTACCTCAACTTTGATAAGTTTTACTATAGGCCACAGCAACGCGTGGCAGGGCACAGCTAGTATATATATATATATATATATACACATACATACATACATAGGATATTATATATATGATATATGTTTACCTTTCTCTAAGATGCAATATCACAAAGATGCAATAGGCACATTAAAAGGCAATGTCTCCAGATGCAACATACCTTTTTCTCAGATTATATATATACATATATATATGTACATACATATATATTTACCTTTCTCTAAGATGCAATATCACAAATATGCAATAGGCACATTAAAAATAAAATGTCTAAAGATGCAACATACCTTTCTCTAATATATATATATATATATATATATAGATAGATAGATAGATAGTGCAAATGCAATATGCACATTAGAAAGATGCAATACCTATAGATCTTTCACTGAAGATACACACACACATATATCAAAGATGCAATATATGCAGTAGATATTATAGACCTTAAAATGCAATATGCACATTTTGGCAACATCCCTTCCTCGAAGAGGCCATATATGTATAGGTGTGATATGTATATATATATACAAACACATAAGAGGCCATATATATGTATATATGGCCTCTTAGAGGAAGGTCATATATGTATATATGACCTCTTAGAGGAAGGGATGTTGCCTCTTTAATGTGCATATTGCATTTTAGAGTTGTTGATGTTGTTTATATTATTATTATTATTAGCAGTAGTAGTATTAGTATTATTAGTATTGTTATTATTATCATGCTGTTGTTTTGGACAAACTCTCCTCTAATTGTTGAAGGCTTTCATGGCTGGAACCACTAGGTTCTTGTGGGTTTTTTCGGGCTATATGGCCATGTTCTAGAGGCATTTTCTCCTGACGTTTCGCCTGCATCTATGGCAAGCATCCTCAGAGGTAGTGAGATCTGTTGGAACTTGGAAAATTGGTTTATATATCTGTGGAATGACCAGGGTGGGGCAAAGAGCTCTTCTCTGCCGGAGCTAGGTGTGAATGTTTCAACTGACGACCTTCATTAGCATTCGAAGGCCTGGCTGAGCCTGGGAAAATCTTTTGTTGAGAGGTGTTAAGATGTGCCTGGTTGTTTCCTCTCTGCTGTTTTGCTGTTGTAATTTTGGAGATTTTTTAATACTGGTATCCAAATTTTGTTCATTTTCATGGTCTCTTTCTTTCTGTTGAAATTATCCACATGCTTGTGGATTTCAATGGCTTCTCTGTGTAGTCTGACATGGTGGTTGTTGGCCCTATAGCCCAAAAAAACCCACAAGAACCTAGTGATTCCAGCCATGAAAGCCTTCGATCATCATATCTTTATTATTATCTCCTTTCCCAGGAGTTGTGAACTTCAGCTGGATCTGAGCTTCCATTGGTCAGTTGAGGAGGATGTGTCTTTGTTGTTGTTTGTTTTGGAGAGGGCAATGAATAGACTTTGGAGAGGAAGCAACACTTTTGTGTGCCATGGAGTTGCATGGCCTGCCTTCCAAATCTCTCCTCCTCAAGTTCAATGGCGCCTCTTTCTGGGTTCATTTATTTGGAATTTCCAAAAGAGGAAATTGAGGGAGAGAGAGGGAGAGAGGGAGTGAAAAAGCAAGCAAGCAAGCAACAGATTTTGCGAGGCCTGAATGCCAAATCTGGGCACATTTGGACAATCATAATAATACAAATCTTCAGGTTTGGATCGCCAAGGGCGCCTCCAATTTTCCAAAACAACAACAACATTTGGAGACAATGCTGACAAACCAGAAAAGGTTCCCTTTGGAGAGAAGGATTATTTCCTTTCCATGGCTATCAGGATCTTGTTTGTTGTGTACTCATCTGGCTGTGTATCAAATAATAATAATAATAATAATAATAATAATAATAATAATAATAATAATAATATGATGGCTGGAAGGAGAAGGCGAAGGAGGAGATGAAGGAGGAGAAAAGGCCTTATAGAAGAAGGAAGAGGAGAAGAAAAGAGGAGAAACCTTGTAGACAAAAGAGAAACAGTCTCATAGAAGAAGAAAAGGAGAAGGAGGAGAAGAAGGCTTCTAGAAGGAGGAGAAGAAGGAGGAGAAAAGGTCTTATAGAAGAAGAAAAGGAGAAGAAGGCTTCTAGAAGGAGGAGGAGAAAATGTCTTCTAGAAGAAGAAAAGGCGGAGGAGAAGAAGGTTTCTAGAAGGAGGAGAAGGAGGAGGAGAAAAGGTCTTATAGAAGAAGAAAAGGAGAAGGAGAAGAAGGAGAAAAGGTCTTACAGAAGAAGAAAAGGAGAAGGAGGGGGAAGAAGGCTTCTAGAAGTAGGAGAAGAAGGAGGAGAAAAGGTCTTATAGAAGAAGAAAGAGGAGGAGAAGAAGCTTTTTAGATGAGGCAGAAGAAGAAAAGGCCTTACAGAGGAAGAGAAGTTGTTTTGTATGGTCGAAGGCTTTCATGGCCGGAATCTGGGTTGTTGTGGGTTTTTTCGGGCTATATGGCCATGTTCTAGAGGCATTCTCTCCTGACGTTTCGCCTGCATCTATGGCAAGCATCCCCATTCATTCACACCTAGCTCCAGCAAACAAGAGTTCTTTGCCCCACCCTGGTCTTTCCACAGATATATAAACCTATTTTCCTAGTTCCAACAGACCTCACTACCTCTGAGGATGCTTGCCATAGATGCAGGCGAAACGTCAGGAGGAAATGCCTCTAGAACATGGCCATATAGCCCGAAAAAACCCACAACAACCCAGAGAAGTTTTTCCTCTCTCTCTCCAAAAGCAATAACAAAAGGGTGCTTTTGGAGAGGTTCTGCTCTTGGTTTCTCCTCTTTGGAGAGGAGAACTTTCCCCAAACATCATCATCATCATCATCATCATCATCATCATCATCATTCTGTTGGAGAGATCCATCCTTTGAAGCACATTTGGGGAAAGAACAATGCTTTGGTTGAGGTCCATTGGAAAAGGAGGTCCACCTCTCCAAAACAAAGCACTAAAGTACTCTCATTGCTAATATTATTTTACAGAGAGATCTTATAGAAGAAGAAAAGGAGAAGAAGGAGGAGAAGAAGGCTTTTAGAAGGAGGAGAAGGAGGAGAAAAGGTATTATAGAAGAAGAAAGAGGAGAAGAAAAGAGGAGGAGGAGAAGCTTTTTAGATGAGGCAGAAAAAGATAAGTTATTCCTCTCCCTCTCCAAAAACATTAAGAAAAGAGTGCTTTTGGAGAGGTTCTGCTCTTGGTTTTAGAGCTGGAAACAGACTCATTTGGAGAGGAGAACTTTCCCCAAACATCATAATCATAATTCTGTTGGAGAGGTCCATCCATTGAAGCACAGTTGGGGAAAGAGCAATGTTTTGGTTGAGGTCCATTGGAGAAGGAGGTCCACCTCTCCAAAACAAAGCACTTAAGTACCCTCATTGCTATTATTATTTTTCGGAGAGGTCTTATAGACGAAGAAAAGGAGAAGAAGGAGGAGGAGAAGGAGGAGAAAATGTCATAGAAAATGAAAGTGGAGAAGAAGAAAAGAGAAGGAGGAGAAGCTTTTTAGACGAGGCAGAAGAAGATAAGTTATTCCTCTCCCTCTCCAAAAACAGTAAGAAAAGAGTGCTTTTGGAGAGGTTCTGCTCTTGGTTTTAGAGCTGGAAACAGACTCATTTGGAGAGGAGAACTTTACCCAAACATCATCACCACCATCATCATCATCATCATCATCATCATCATCATCATCATTCTGTTGGAGAGGTCCATCCATTGAAGCACATTTGGGGAAAGAGCAATGTTTTGGTTGAGGTCCATTGGAGGAGGAGGTCCACCTCTCCAAAACAAAGCACTAAAGTACTCTCGTTGCTATTATTATTTTTCAGAGAGGCCCTGATTTCCAATGGAGTTGTATTTCCTGGAAGAGGATATTTTGGGGATATTTCCCCAAAATATCCCCTCCAATTGATTAATTGATGGCGGGTTATTAATGAATGGAAGATGAGAAAATGAGGGCGCAAATCTTTTTGGAAACTCTTTTTGGAGAGGTTGATTTTGGAGGCTTCCTTTGGAGAGGTCCTGCTCTTCTATGGATCTGTTTTCCTTGCCTTGGAAGGCTTCCTCAGCCCCCCTTTTCCCCCTCCCCAAACACCCCCCATGGCGCCAAATGCCATCCAGCCTTGGACGATAATTGAAGGCGACGAGGCCCATCCGTCAAGTGTCAAAGGAGGTTTCCAGGGACCGTTTAGGAAACAGCAAGCCTCTGATCTGTTTAACAAATTCATTTCAAGGGGGGGAAACAAGGGGGAAAGAGACCCCTTTCTCTCTGTCTCTTCCTCTCCTTGACTTATCCAGGGCTACAACAACAACAACAAATCATCACATAGTCCCAAACACTTGGGAAGTGTCCGATGTGTTATCCAATATAAGGATCTTGTTTGTTGTGTACTCATCTTGTTGTGTATCAAATAATAATAATAATAATAATAATAATAATAATAATAATAATATTCGCCGATACATCACACAGTCCTAGACACTTGGGAAGTGTCCGATGTGTGATCCAATTCAACAGCCAGTAGAGTGTCTGTTGTGGACTCATCTTGTTGTGTTTCAAATAATAATAATAATAATAATAATAATAATAATAATAATAATAAATGATTATGTTGGCTGGAAGGAGAAGGCGAAGGAGGAGAAGGAGGAGGAGAAAAGGCCTTATAGAAGAAGAAAGAGGAGGAGAAGAAAAGAGAAGCATTTTAGATGAAGCAGAAGAAGGAAAGGCCTTACAGAAGAAGAAGAGATGGAGAAGGAGGAGAAAAGGCCCTATAGAAGGAGGAGGAGAAGGAGAAGAAAAGAGGAAGGGAATGAGAAGAAAAGGGGAGGAGAAGAAAAAAATTATAAGAAGGAGAAAAGGCCTTATAGAAGAAGAAGAGGAGGAGGAGGAGGGAAAGTATAGAAGGAGAAAGAGAGGGAGGAGAAGAAAAGGCCTCATAGAAGAAGAAGAGGAGGAGAAGAGATAAAGAAGGAGGGGAAGAAGAAAAGTCCTTATAGAAGAATGAGAAAGAGGAGAAGGAGTAGAGGCATTGAAGGAGAAGAAAAGGCCTTATAGAAGAGAAGGAGGAGAAGCAGGAAGAGAAGAAAAGTCTTTATAGAAAAAGAAAGAGGAGAAGAAAAGGCTTTATAGAAGAAGAAGAGAAGAATAGATGGAGAAGGAGGGGAAGAAGAAAAGTCCTTATAGAAGGAGAAGAAGGAGTAGAAGGAGAAGAGGACTTTTGGAAGACTGAGAAGAAGAAGCAAAGGAAGGAGAAGAGAAAAGGTCTTATAGAAGAAGGGAAGATGAAGAGAAGGAGAATAAAAGCTTATAGGAGGAGAAAGAGGAGGAGAAGAGGCCTTTTAGAAGAAGGAGAAGAAAAGGCCTTATAGAAGAAGAGGAGGAGGAGAAAAGTATAGAAGAAGGAGAAAGAGACGGACGAGAAGGCCTTATACAAGGAGAAAGAGGAGAAGAAGGATAAGAGGCCTTTTGGAAGACTGAGAAGGAGAAGGAGAAGGAGAAAAGGTCTTGAAGGAGAAGAAGGAAAGGTCTTATAGAAGAAGGGAAGACGAAGAGAAGGAGAAGAAAAGTCCTTATAGAAGGAGGAGAAAGAGAATAAGAGGACTTTTAGAAGAAGGAGAAGAAAAGACCTTATAGAAGAAGAAGAGGAGGAGGAGAAAAGGCCTTATAGAAGGAGAATGAGGAGAAGAAGAAGGAGGAGAAAAGGCCTTGAAAGAGAAGAAAACGCTGTATAGAAGAAGAAGAGAAGGAGAAGAAAAGTCCTATAGAAGGAGGAGAAAGAGAAGGAAGAGAAGAGGTCTTTAAGAAGAAGGAGAAGAAAAGGCCTTATAGAAGAAAAAGAGGAGAAGAGATAGAGAAGGAGGGGAAGAAGAAAAGTCCTTATAGAAGGAGAATGAGGAGAAGAAGGAGAAGAGAAGAAGGCGAAGGAGAAAAGATCTTATAGAAGAAGGGAAGAAGAAGAGAAGGCGAAGGAGAAGAAAAGTCCTTATAGAAGGAGGAGAAAGAGAAGGAGGAGAAGAGGCCTTTCAGAAGAAGAAGAAAAAGAAGAAAAGACCTTATAGAAGGAGGAGAAGAGGGCTTTTGGAAGAAGGAGAAGAAATGTGTGTGTGTATGTATCTATTTACACACATACATATGCCAGGGAGATCAATGGACCCCAAAGGCTCTCATTCCTGGAAGCTAAGCAGGGCCGTCCTTGGTCGGGCTTTGGATGGGAGTCCGCCAATGGGTTTTATTTCAGAGGAAGGCAAGAGCCAAACCACGAGGCCTTCCCTTGCCTAGGAAAACCCTATAGAAGGCATGGTTTGCTACCAAGAGGCCTAGAATTCCCATCAGAGCCCATTTCCATCTTGAAGTTATTTCCATTTATGGGATGCGAACAATGTGTCGGAACGAGAAAAACCAACCGAATTCTGCCAACGAAAACAACACCCTTTCGAAACCTTATTTGGGAAGATAAAGCGGGAAGATTGCGACGAGGGGAAGGGGAGAAAGGCCTCCTTGATGGAAATCTGGAATAAATTATGCAAAATTTATGCGCACCACATATTTGCATAAGGTATACAGGTCATTTGCATAACGTATACAAGCCAACTCTAAAACAACCCAGATAGCATTGGAAACATTACTGGAAATAATACAATATTCTTAGTCTGGGGATGATGGGAGTTGGAGTCAAAGGCGCATCCAAACCAGTAATTCGACTCTAAAAGTTTCCATCAACTTTTGCTAAGAATCCGTTACGGAGTTTAGTCCGAACTGGAAGAAGAAGCATGTCTTTTTGATTGCATACATTCCCTACTGGAAATAATGCATTATTCTTAGTCTGGGGATGATGGGAGTTGGAGTCAAAGGCGCATCCAAACCAGTAATTCGACTCTAAAAGTTTCCATCAACTTTTGCTGAGAATCCGTTACGGAGTTTAGTCCGAACTGGAAGAAGAAGCATGTCTTTTTGATTGCATACATTCCCTACTGGAAATAATACATTATTCTTAGTCAGGGGATAATGGGAGTTGGAGTCAAAGGCGCATCCAAACCAGTAATTCGACTCTACAAGTTTCCATCAACTTTTGCTAAGAATCCGTTACGGAGTTTAGTCCGAACTGGAAGAATAAGCATGTCTTCCTGATTGCATACATTCCCTACTGGAAATAATACATTATTCTTAGTCAGGGGATGATGGGAGTTGGAGCCAAAGGCGCATCCAAACCTGTAATTTGACTCTAAAAGTTTTGTTGAGGATCCGTTACGGAGTTTAGTCCGAACTGGAAGAAGAAGCACGTCTTCCTGATTGCATACATTCCCTACTATTGCTATAATTCCATACATCAAAGCAAGGCTTATCCATTGTAACTTTGGAGAGGGTTCGAATGGACCCCTATGGACTACATATCCCATTTTCCATCCAGGTTTAGCCTCATGGGAATTGCAATCCAACCTTTCTCCAGAATGCCAACATGTACCAACGCTGCTCCATAAAAACCAAAGTTGAATAGATCCGCATCGCAACACAAATTTGCATATTAATTAAAATATATATTAATTATCCATTTGAATATTCAATAGTGCAACTTTCCTTGCAATAGGCTTCCAAGTTGGTTTCTTCCCAAGGATAAAGTAAATGCGCAACAGAGGATTCGCCACTTCCAAACCAACAACAACAATAAGTATAACAATAATAACAACAAGAAGATTAAGAACAACAACAATGAAGTCGAGCACTCTTATTTGGGAAAGACTCCAATATCTAATCAATACAATCAATACAATTGTCATAGTATATGTTGAGCTCCCTTATTCAATCTATATGCACGAAAGTCAACGTATGTATCCATGTTCCAGAAAGGCTTGATCTGGACCAAACTTGGGCCACAGATACTTCAACTTGCAGGATATCATCGTCTGCATCATCTTGATGGATGGATGGACAGACAATTAGGTGTATTGGATGGACAAACGGATGTGTGCATGGATAGATAAATGGATGGATAATTACATATACTGCATGGATGGATGGATGGACAATTAGGTGTATTGGATGGACGAATGGAAGGGTGCATGGATGGATTAATGGATGGATGGATGAACAGGTAGGTAGGTAGATAGATAGATAATTACATATACTGCATAGATGGATGGATGGACGGACGGACAATTAGGTGTATTGGTTGAATGGGTGCATGGATGGATTAGTGGATGGATGGATGGATGGATGGATGGATGGATAGATGGATGGATGGATAATTACATATACTGCATGGATGGATGGACAATTAGGTGTATTGGATGGACGAATGGACGGGTGCATGGATGCATTAATGGATGGATGGATAGATGGACAGGTAGGTAGGTAGATAGACAGATAATTACATATACTGCATGGATTAATGGATGGATGGACAATTAGGTGTATTGGATGGACGAATGGACGGGTGCATGGATGCATTAATGGATGGATGGATAGATGGACAGGTAGGTAGGTAGATAGATAGATAATTACATATACTGCATGGATGGATGGATGGATGGTCAATTAGGTGTATTAGATGGATGGGTGCATGGATGGATTAGTGGATGGATAGATGGATGGATGGATGGATGGATGGATGGATAGATGGATAGATAGATAGATAATTACATATACTGCATGGATGGATGGATGGATGGACAATTAGGTGTATTGGATGGATGGGTGCATGGATGGATTAGTGGATGGATAGATGGATGGATGGATGGATGGATGGATGGATGGATGGATAGATAGATAGATAGATAGATAGATAGATAATTACATATACTGCATGGATTGATGGATGGATGGTCAATTAGGTGTATTGGATGGATGGGTGCATGGATGGATTAGTGGATGGATAGATGGATGGATGGATGGATGGATGGATGGATAGATGGATAGATAGATAGATAATTACATATACTGCATGGATTGATGGATGGATGGACAATTAGGTGTATTGGATGGATGGGTGCATGGATGAATTAGTGGATGGATAGATGGATAGATGGATGGATGGATAGATGGATGGATGGATAGATGGATAGATGGATACAATTACATATACTGCATGGATTGATGGATGGATGGACAATGGATGGGTGCATGGATGGATTAGTGGATGGATGGATGGATAGATAGATAGATAGATAGATAGATAGATAGATGCATAATTACATATACTGCATGGATGGATGGACAATTAGGTGTATTGGATGGACGAATGGATGGATGAATAGATGGATAGATAGATGGATGAATGGATAGATAGATAGATAGATAGATAGATAGATAGATAGATAGATAGATAAATAGATAGATGGATAATTACATATACTGCATGGATGGATGGATGGATGGACGGACAATTAGGTGTATTGGATTGATGAATGGACAGGTGCATGGATGGATAGATGGATAGATAGATGAATGAATGGATGGATGGATAGATGAATGGATGGATAGATATAGATAGATAGATAGATAGATAGATAGATAGATGGTAGATAATTATACTGCATAGATGGATGGGTGGATGGATGGACAATTAGGTGTATTGGATGGATGAATGGATGTGTGCATGGATTGATTAATAGATAGATAGATAGACAGACAGACAATTACATATATTGCATGGATGGATGGATAGATGGATGGATGGATGGATGGACGGACGGACGGACGGACGGATAGATAGACAGACAGACAGACAATTACATATATTGCATGGATGGATGGATGGATGGACAGACAATTAGGTGTATTGGATGGACGGACGGACAGATAGATAGATAAATGGATAAATAGATGGATGAATGGACTGATAGATTGATAGATGGGTAATGAGTTACATTGGACAATTAGCTGTATTGCATGGGATGTAGATGCACTGATTGAGTCATCGCTGCTTAAGTGGAATGAAACTACCATAAACCTATAGTGTTGTGTTCTCAAGGAGAGTAGGAACAATGCCAGGGTCTCTTTGGGTGGAAGACATTTACCTGATTGATATATATAGACATATCTATAGGCTTGAAAAGGGCCTACCTTTGTCGCCCAGGATGCCGTCGATGCTGTGCTTGGCCTTCTTCTCGCCATCCTCCTCCTTCTTGTCGCAGTCATCCTCCTCCTCCTTCTTCCCGAACTTGATTCGGAGCACCCGGCTAATAGAACTCACTAAACCTCGGACATCAAAGACACAAGAAGGAAGTATAAGCTGCTTGGGAAGGAGACAGGCGGGCCCGAAAAGAGATCCGAAATTGGTCCAGTCTTACATCAATCGGTTCAAAACTATTGCCATAAACTATGTTGAATAGCTTGAGACTGGATGTGAGATTTGTTTACAAACTATAGCAAAACGTGCTGCGCGATGTTCCTTCCACAGAAACAAAGTTTAGGCATTAGAACCAACTATTTCTAAGTTTTGATGATAGAACCAATTGGGAAATAATATTGATAACCCAGGAACGAAAATTGTGTTACATAGTGCAATTGTAAACTATATATCTCAGTTGTTAGAGCGACTGAATCAACTGGATATGGTTTAGAAATCCCAATAGTTGACTATAGGGTCAAACTGGAGGACCTAGAGATGCCTAGAAATTAATTAAAATAGTTATTTAATTTTTTTCCACAAATCTTCCCCTTGAAAAATGGAGGGCCAATTCGATTGCAATCATCCTCTATGTAGATGATATCCTATTAACTGTGTTGGACCCTCTACTCGCTGCCAAAGCGAATAGAGGGTCAATCAGAAAGTCCTAAGAAGAGAATTGGAAAGTTCTCACAAAATGTTACCTAAGGCCGTGGATTATCTGCCTTGAACTGGATTATATGGCAGTGTGGACTCATATAATCCAGTCCAAAGCAGATGACGTGGAATATCTGATTTGATAATCTGGATTATATGGCAGTGTAGAAAAGGCTTAGGTCAGGTAAAGCACTCCTGAGAGATGTCTATCCAACCTCTGGGAAAAACCCAGAAATAATAATAATAATAATAATAATAGTAATAATAATAATAATAATAATAATAATAGATGAGTCCATCCAACCTCTGAGGGATGCGAAAGCCCATCCTATTGTTCAAAAGTAATCATAATATATTTATTATCCGCTTCTCCTTGTGGCCAGAAAAAGACTAGGTGAAGTTGACGTGGTATCAAAGTGGCACCCAAGTTTCCTTCTCACCTGAAGGGACAGTGCTCCGGTCGCAATGGCCGTCCTTCAAGAGACGGTCCCGGATCTCCCAGCTAAACATCCCGGGATTCTCTCGTTTGTATTCCTCGATTTTCTTCTCCACGTCCGGAGTAGCAACCTGCTTTTGGGGTCAAGGGACAGGGACAAAAGGGGGGAAAATTTGGGAACAGAAGAGAGAAGAAAATCCACTTTTAAATTCACATTGTTGCACAGCAATAGAATCTGAAACTGGCACTCCCCTTTGACTCTTAGGATGGGTCTACACTGCCACTACTAAAATTAATAGTAGACGGAGACTAACATCTTCTTCCTGAACAGCTCAAACTATTTGGAAGTTCTTCCTAAAGTGACTTCTAATACATTTTGATGTCATTCATTCAGGCCTAGGAGACTGGAAATACATTTGGAATGGCCAGATATCACTGTCTCGCTTGCTTACTTGTTCCATGCAGTTTTTCCTCTTTCATTATTAGTTGAGACCAGTTTGGAAATCTCTATTTTTGCTGGGCCCATAACCCAATGGGAATTCTTCCTTGTGACTGTTTTTGCTGGGACCATAACCCATTGGGAATTCTTCCTTGCAAATATTTTTGCTGGGCCCATAACCCATTGGGAATTCTTCCTTGCAAATATTTTTGCTGGGCCCATAACCCATTGGGAATTCTTCCTTGTGACTATTTTTGCTGGGCCCATAACCCATTGGAAATTCTTCCTTGTGACTGTTTTCGCTGGGCCCATAACCCATTGGGAATTCTTCCTTGCGACTATTTTTGCTGGGCCCATAACCCATTGGGAATTCTTCCTTGCGACTATTTTTGCTGGGCCCATAATCCATTGGGAATTCTTTCTTGCGACTATTTTTGCTCGGCCCATAACCCATTGGGAATTCTTCCTTGTAAATATTTTTCCTGGCCCATAACCCATTGGGAATTCTTCCTTGTGACTGTCTTTGCTGGGCCCATGATCTGTTGGGAATTTTTCCTTGCGATTGTTTTTGCTGGGCCCATAACCCATTGGGAATTCTTCCTTGCGACTATTTTTGCTGGGCCCATAACCCATTGGGAATTCTTCCCTACGACAATTTTTGCTGGGCCCATAACTCATTGGGAATTCTTCCTTGCGACTATTTTTGCTGGGTCCATAACCCACTAGGAAATCTTCCTTGTGAATATTTTTCCTGGGCCCATAAACCACTGGGAATTCTATGCAAGATTGCTCGAATCCCAACAATTTTGGCCATCAAGGCCTTGTGTTTACTAACACCTGCTCTTTGCTTCAAGACACCTGCTCTTGGAAACCAAGCTTCCTCATTCCTCTCACTTGTTCCTTACTTCTTTGTTTGGGGCACAAGTTTGGACAACAACAGCCATGGAAGGGCTTTCCTTTGTCTCCCCTCATCTATGGGTCTACTCTAAGTGGACTCACCAACCGAAACCGGAGATTTGGATGCTGCGTAAAGCTAGCCACTTTGGAGAGGCAACTCTTTGGAGAGGCCACTTTTTGCAGAGCCCCCCAGACTTCCTTTACTTCCTTAGGGCTTCCCTTAGACTCTCCTCATCCATGGGTCCCAATAAGTCTACTCGAAGTAGAGTCACCAACCCAAAACGGGGGTTTGGATACTGTGCGTAAAGCTTACAACTCAGCTCTTTAGAAAGGGAGAAAAGTTTGGAGATGCAACCTTTTGGATAGGCCACTTTTTGGAGAGCCCCCCCAGACTTCCTTTACTTCCTTAGGGCTTCCCTTAGACTCCCCTCATCCATGGGTCCCAATAGGTCTACTCGAAGTAGAGTCGCCAACCCAAACCGGGGTTTGGATGCTGTGCGTAAAGCTCAAAACTCAGCCCTTTGGAGAGAGAGGCAACCTTTTGGCAAGACAAGTTTGGAGAGGCAGCCCTTTTTGGGGAGCCGCCCAGCCTTCCTTTACTTCTTTAGGGCTTCCCTTAGACTCCCCTCATCCATGGGTCCCAATAGGTCTACTAGAAGTAGAGTTACCAACCCAAACCGGGGTTTGGATGCTGTGCGTAAAGCTCACAATTTTGAAGAAGCAACCCAAAAGAAATTTGGAGATGCCAGTTTTTGGAGAGCCCTCAGCCTCCCTTTACTTCTTTAAAGCTTCCCTTTGACTCCCCTCATCCATTGGTCCCAATAGGTCTACTCGAAGTAGAGTCACCAACCCAAATCAAGGGTTTGAATGCTGTGCGTGAAGCTCACAACTCAGCCCTTTGGAGAGAGAGAAGTTTGGAGAGGCAACCTTTTGGCAAGACAAGTTTGGAGAGGCAGCCCTTTGGAGTGGCCACTTTTAGGAGAGCCCCCTCCCCCTAGCCTTCCTTTACTTCCCCAGGGCTTCCCTTCGACTGTCCTCATCCATGAGTCCCAATAGGTCAACTCGAAGTAGAGCCACCAACTCCAACCTGAGGTTTGGATGCTGTGCGTAAAGTTAGCGACTTTGGAAAGGCCACTTTTTGGAGAGCCCCCCATCCTTCTTTTACTTCCTTAAGGCTTCCCTTCGACCCCCTCATCCATGGGTCCCAATAGGTCTACTCTAAGTAGAGTCACCAAACCAAACCGGGGTTTAGATGCTGTGCGTAAAACTCACAACTCAGCCCTTTGGAGAGAGAAGTTTTGGAGAGGCCACTTTTTGGAGAGCCCTCAGCCTCCCTTTACTTCCTTAAAGCTTCCCTTTGATTCACCTCATCTATGGGTCCCAATAGGTCTACTCGAAGTAGAGTCGCCAACCCAAACCGGGGGTTGGATGCTGTGCGTAAAGTTCACAACTCAGCCCTTTGGAGAGAGAAGTTTCGGCAAGACAAGTTTGGAGAGGCAACACTTTGGAGAGGCCACTTTTTGAAGTGCCCCCCAACCTCACTTTAGTTACTTAAGGCTTCCTTTAGACTCCCCTCATCCATGGGTCCCAATAGGCCTACTCTAAGTAGACTCGAAGTAGAGTCACCAACCCAAACCGGGGGTTTGGATGCTGTGCGTAAAGCTAACGACTTTGGAGAAGCAATCCTTTACAGAGAGAAGTTTGGAGAGACCACTTTTTGGAGAGCCCCCAGCCTTCCTTTACTTCCTTAGGGCTTCCCTTCGACTCCCCTCATCCATGGGTCCCAACAGGTCTACTCGAAGTAGTCACCAACCCAAACGGCGGGGGGGGGGGGGTTGGATGCTGTACGTAAAGCTCACAACTCAGCCCTTTGGAGAGAGAGAAGTTTGGAGAGACACCCTTAGGAGAGGCCACTTTTTGGGGAGCCCCCCAGCCTCTCGTAATTTCCTTAGGGCTTCCCTTCGACTCCCCTCATCCATGGGTCCCAATAGGTCTACTCTAAGTAGACTCTAAGTAGAGTCACCAACCCAAACCGGGGGTTTGCATGCTGTGCGTAAGGCTCACAACTCAGCCCTTTGGAGAGGGAGAAGTTTTGGCAAGATAAGTTTGGAGAGGCAACCCTTTGGAGAGGCCACTTTTTGGGGAGCCCCCCAGCCTTCCTTTACTTCCCAAGGCTTCCCTTTGACTCCCCTCATCCATGGGTCCCAATAGGCCTACTCGAAGTAGAGTCACAAACTCCAACCTGAGGTTTGGATGCTGTGCGTAAAGTTAGCGACTTAGGAAAGGCAACTCTTTGGAGAGGCCACTTTTTGGGGAGCCCCCCAGCCTTCCTTTACTTCTCAAGGCTTCCCTTAGACTCCCTTTATCCATAGGTCCCAACAGGTCTACTCTAAGTAGAGTCACCAACACAAACCGGGGGTTTGGATGCTGTGCGTAAAGCTCACAATTCAGCCGTTTGGAGAGGCCAGTTTGGAGAGGCAACTCTTTGGAGATGCCCCTTTTTGGAGAGCCCCCCAACCTCACTTTAGTTACTTAAGGCTTCCTTTAGACTCTCCTCATCCAGGGGTCCCAATAGGCCTACTCTAAGTAGACTCTAAGCAGAGTCAGCAACCCAAACCGGGGGTTTGGATGCTGTGCGTAAAGCTAGCGACTTTGGAGAAGCAACCCTTCTCCAAAGGGAAGTTTGGAGAGACACCCTTTGGAGAGGCCACTTTTTGTAGAGCCCCCAGCCTTCCTTTACTTCCTTAGGGCTTCCCTTCGACTACCCTCATCCATGGGTCCCAACAGGTCTACTCGAAGTAGTCACCAACCCAAACGGCCGGGGGGGGGGGGGGTTGGATGCTGTGCGTAAAGCTCACAACTCAGTCCTTTGGAGAGAGAGAAGTTTGGAGAGACATCCTTTGGAGAGGCCACTTTTTTGGGAGCCCCCCAGCCTCTCGTAACTTCCTTAGGGCTTCCCTTCGACTCCCCTCATCCATGGGTCCCAATAGGCCTACTCTAAGTAGACTCGAAGTAGAGTCACCAACCCAAACCGGGAGTTTGGATGCTATGCGTAAAGCTCACAACTCAGCCCTTTGGAGAGAGAGACGTTTTGGCAAGACAAGTTTGGAGAGGCAACCCTTTGGAGAGGCCACTTTTTGGGGAGCCCCCCAGCCTTCCTTTACTTCCCAAGGCTTCCCTTTGACTCCCCTCATCCATGGGTCCCAATAGGCCTACTCTAAGTAGACTCTAAGTAGAGTCAGCAACCCAAACCGGGGGTTTGGATGCTATGCGTAAAGCTCACAACTCAGCCCTTTGGAGAGGGAGAAGTTTGGCGAGGCAAGTGTGGAGAGGCCTGTGGTCCCCCCCCCCCAAGATGGTCCCCCCCGGGGACTGACTCACCCTGGGCTTGCTGCCCCCGATGGCCCCGGGGCGGATGGATCCGGTCTCCTGGTACCGGCAGAGGATCTTGGAGACGCATCCGTGGGAGACGCGGAGCTGGCGGGAGATGACGCAGGGCCGGATCCCGTGGTGGGCCATCTCCACGATCTTGTGCCGGATGTGGTTGGGCAAGGGCCGCCCGTTGATGAAGACGCCCCCCAGCTGGTTGACCCGGCCTTGGCCCAGAGGGGTCGAGACTGCAACACACAACAGCCCCAGTTGGTCCTCCTCCTGCTTCACGCCCTCCAGGAGCATCCCACACCTTCTCAGAGAGGTGGTTTGCTTGTGGGCACACCCCTTGGCCACCTCCTGGGACCTATTGCACACCCTTCTGGAGCTAGACTGTAATCTTGCCCATTATTACCAGACTTCGCCTATTGCACACTTTGCACTTGCACACACATTGGGAGTGAGAGCTCCGTGGGGTTTGTCCAGCCATTGCACATATTGGACATGGATCCTGCAATTGCGCTCCTTTGCCTGATTTCGTTTACCATTGCACAACCGCAATTGCACACAATGTCACTGTTATTTCATATTTCACAGAATATTGCACATTACACACCTTGTCACACTGATTCCACAAAAGTGCACCATGCCAGATTTATTCTGCAATTGCACACCTTCTCAGACTTATTCCGCAATTGCACACCTTCTCAGACTTATTCTGCAATTGCACACCTTCTCAGACTTATTCTGCAATTGCACACCTTCTCAGACTTATTCTGCAATTGTACACCTTCTCAGACTTGTTCTGCAATTGCACACCTTCTCAGACTTATTTGCAATTGCAAGCTATGTCAGACTTTATTCTGCAATTTCACAGATTTATTGGGCAATTTCACACTTTCTCAGACTTGTTCTGCAATTCCACAATTTCCCAGACTTATTCTGCAATTGTATGTCTTCTCAGATTTATTCTGCAATTGCACATTTTCCAGATTTATCGTACAATTGCACAACTTCTCAGACTGATTCTGAAATGTCACAACTTTTCAGACTTATTCTGCAATTGCACATTTTTTATTCTGCAATTGCACATTTTTTATTCTGCAATTTCACAACTTCTCAAACTGATTCTGAAACTGAACACCTACTCAGACTTACCTGCAATTGCACATATTTTCAGATTTATTCTGAATTATCTATCGATGAACTAATATTCTTTCTCTGCCTTTTGACTATTTCTATCAATTTATCAATTTATCTATTATCTGTCCATCCATTTATTCATCTATCCATGAATTAATGTTTCTCTGCTTTTTGAATATCTCTATCTATCTATCTATCTATCTATATTTCCATTCATCTATCAATGATTTAATAATTCTTTCCCTGCCTTTTGAATATCTATTAATCTATCCATCCATTATCTATCCATCTATCCATCCATCCATCCATCTTTCCATTCATCTATCAATGATTTAATAATTCTTTCCCTGCCATTTGAATATCTATTTATCTATCCATCCATTATCTATCCATCTATCTATCTATCTATCTATCTATCTATCTATCCATCCATCCATCCATCTTTCCATTCATCTATCAATGATTTAATAATTCTTTCCCTGCCTTTTGAATATCTATTAATCTATCCATCAATCTATCCTTTAATTATCTGTCTATCTATATATGAATTAATATTCTTCCTCTGCCATTTGAATACCCATCTGTCAATCAATCAATCAATCAACCAATCCATCCATCCATCTATCTTTCCATCCATCTATCCATGATTTAATAATTATTTCCTTGCCTTTTGAATATCTATCCACCAATCCACCCATTATCTGTCTATCTATCTATCTATCTATCTATCTATCTATCTCTATGAATTAATATTTTTTCCCTGCCATTTGATTATCTATCTGTCAATCAATCAATCAATTGATCTATCTATCCATCCATCCATTAATTATGTATCTATCTATATATGAATTAACATTCTTTCCCTGCCATTTGAATACCCATCTGTCAATCAATTAATCTATCTATCTATCTATCTATCTATCTATCTATCTATCCATCCATCCATCCATCCATCCATCCATCTTTCCATTCATCTATCCTGGATTTAATAATTCTTTTCCTGCCTTTTGGATCTCTCTCTCTATCTATCTATCTATCTATCTATCTATCTATCTATCTATCTATTTATCTATCTATCTATCTGTCTATCTACCTATCTATTTATGTTTCTATCCATCCATCCATCCATCCATCCATCCATCCATCCATGAATTATCTCTCCTTCCTTCCTTCCTTCCTTCCTTCCTTCCTTCCTTCCTTCCTTCCTTCCTTCCTTCCTTCCTTCCTTCCTTCCTTCCTTCCTAGAAATATATGTATGTGTATTTGTGTGTGTGTTTATATGTGCATATGTGTGTGTGTTTGGGGGTGTCTCTCTGGGGGAAAATAAATGACAATCCTGAAGTCGGGCGTTTGCCAAAGAAGTCGAGTTGGTGCGCCTTTGGAAAATCCGGGTTTTATTGAATTGATCCCTTTCCAAAGTTCTCCAAAGTGGGTCGGAAATGGGTCGGGACCTTCCCCCTTTGATGGGGAATGGGAGGAATGGACTTTTGGGGGGGGGGGGGCAAGGAGAAGAGAGAGATGGGGGGGGGGGGCAAGGCGAGGAAGGAAAGGCGGCAAAGACCGGGTGGAAAACCCGCATTTAGTTTTCCGCTTTGCAACGGGAAAGCTTCTCGGTCTCCCAAAAGATATCTCCATTGACCTCCCAACCTCTGAGGATGCTTGCCACAGATGCAGGCGAAACGTCAGGAGAGAGTGCTTCTAGAACCTGGCCAGACAGCCCGAAAAAAACCTAGAACAACCCAGTGATTCCGGCCATGAAAAGCCTTCGACAAGACATGTTCCATAGATAGAGATCCAAAAGGCAAGGAAATAATATTAAATATACATACACACACATACATATGAGAGAGAGAAAACGCCAAGCTAAGACCCCCCCCTCTCTATATAATGTATACATATAGATACACACATGCCTATTTGTGTGTATGTATGTGTATCTGTACCAACACACACACATATATATAGTCTAGCCGAGGCCACACACACACACACACACACACACATGTCTGTCTATCTATCCATCTATCCATCTGTCCATCTATCTATCTATCCATCCATCCACCCATCTATCTTCCTATCTATCTATCTATCTATCTATCTATCTATCTATCTATCTATCTATCTATCTATCTATCATCTATCTATCCATCCATCCATCCATCCATCCATCTCACGCTCTCTGTATATAATGTATACATATAGATACACATATGTCTATCTATTTGTGTGTATGCATACATATGTACATGCACACACACACACATATATAGTCTATGCGAGAAAGTGCCAAGCCAAGGCTATATATATATATAACACACACATACACACACATACACACACACACGTGTGTGTGTGTAAATATATATATATATATATATATGGTTTATATGTATACTATATATATATATATATATACACACACACACACACAGATACACAAATATATATGTATATGTATATAGTATACATATAGATAAGCCATATATATATATAAAAGCCAAGGCTATATATACAAATAGATAGGTAGACATATGCGTATCTATATGTATGCTATACACACACACACACATAGATACACACACACACACATATATGTATATAGTATACATATAGATAAGCCATATATATATATAAAAGCCAAGGCTATATATACAAATAGATAGGTAGACATATGCGTATCTATATGTATGCTATACACACACACACACACATAGATACACACACACACACACACATATATGTATATAGTATACATATAGATAAGCCATATATATATATAAAAGCCAAGGCTATATATACAAATAGATAGGTAGACATATGCGTATCTATATGTATGCTATACACACACACACACACACATATATGTATATAGTATACATATAGATAAGCCATATATATATATAAAAGCCAAGGCTATATATACAAATAGATAGGTAGACATTTGCGTATCTATATGTATGCTATACACACACACACACATAGATACACACACACACACATATATGTATATAGTATACATATAGATAAGCCATATATATATATAAAAGCCAAGGCTATATATACAAATAGATAGGTAGACATATGCGTATCTATATGTATGCTATACACACACACACACACATAGATACACACACACACACACACATATATGTATATAGTATACATATAGATAAGCCATATATATATATAAAAGCCAAGGCTATATATACAAATAGATAGGTAGACATATGCGTATCTATATGTATGCTATACACACACACACACACACATAGATACACACACACACACACACACACATATGTATATAGTATACATATAGATAAGCCATATATATATATAAAAGCCAAGGCTATATATACAAATAGATAGGTAGACATATGCGTATCTATATGTATGCTATACACACACACACACACACATAGATACACACACACACACACACACACATATGTATATAGTATACATATAGATAAGCCATATATATATATAAAAGCCAAGGCTATATATACAAATAGATAGGTAGACATATGCGTATCTATATGTATACTATATATATATATACACACACACACACACACAGATACACAAATATATGTGTGTGAGTATATATATATATATATATATATAGAGAGAGAGAGAGAGTATACATATAGATACGCATATATATATATTTGTGTATATGTATATGTACATACACACATATGTATAGTGTATGAGAGAAAGCGCCAAGGCAAGACGATACACACACACACACATAGATACATACACATAGATACACACATATATGTCTGTCTGTCTATCTATCTATCTATCTATCTATCTATCTATCTATCTATCTATCTGTGTATATGTATATGTATACATACATACAGTGTATGAGAGAAAGAGCCAAGCCAAGGTGCTATTATGTATATGTATAGGTTTACATATACATACACACACATATATATAGCACCTTGGCTTGGCGCATATATATATATATATATATATATATATATATATATATATAATGTATATGTATATGTATATGTATATGTATATGTATATATATATATAATGTATATGTATATGTTTGAGTGTGTGTATATATAATCTCTATAATATTATATATATAATCTCTATAACATTATTCTATATATATTATTCGAGATATATAATATTCTCTCTCTATAAAAACATCATTCTATATAACCTATTACATATATATAATTCTCTCTATATATTATAATATTCTCTCTCTATTATTCTAAACATAATATAATATAATGATATTATTACATAGTATTTTATATGGTATTAATATATATGTGTGCATATATGTATACATTATAATGTATATATAGATTCAATACGTTTTGAATCCTGGAAAGGAACCAAACAGGAGAAGTTTTGGGGGAATCCCTTTTTGTTCAGAGAAAACTAATGTATTTTCCCAAAGGGAAGTAACTCAGTTGTATGGCTTTCAATGGGGCTGCTCTGGAGTCGCGGGGATGGGAAGAAAGGAAGGAAAGAAGGAGAGAAAGAAAGAAAGAAAAAGCAGGAAAGAAAAGTCCTCTTCTTCCCCCGGCTTGGCGCTTCCCTTCTTTAGGATGGATGCAAGGAAGGAGGGAAATACAAAGAAAGGAAAGGAAAGCAAGGAAAGAAAAGAAGGAAAGGAAGGAAAGGAAAGAAAGAAAAAGAAAAATGAAGGGAAGAAAGGGAAAGTAAAGAAAGAAAAGAAGGAAGAAAGAAGGGAAAGTAAGGAAAGAAAAGAAGGAAAGAAAGGAAAGGAAAGAAAGAAAGGAAAAGAAAAAGGAAGGGAGAAAGGGAAAGTAAGGAAAGGAAAGAAGGAAGAAAGAAAGGAAAGAAAGGAAAAGAAGAAGAAGGAAAGAAAGGGAAAGTAAGGAAAGAAAAGAAGGAGGAAAGAAAGGAAAGAAGGAAAAGAAAAAGAAGGAAAGAAGGGAAAGAAAGGAAAAGAAAAGGAAAGAAAGAAAGGGAAAGTAAGGAAAGAAAAGAAGGAAGAAAGAAAGGAAAGGAAAGAAGGAAAAGAAAAATAAGGAAAGGAAGGAAGAAAGGAAGAAAGGGAAAGTGAGGAAGATGGGGAAATCAAGAAAGAAAACGAGAAAGAAGGACACGAAGCAAGAAAGGAAAGGAAGGAAAAGAAAAAAAGAAGGAAAGAAAGGGAAAGCAAGGAAGGCAAATAGGAATGAAGGAAAGGAAGAATGAGAAAGCAAGGAAGGAAAAGAGAAAGAAAGAAGGAAAGAAAGGAAGGGAAGGAAAGGAAAAAAGGGAAAGAAAAAGAAGGAAAGAAAGGAAGAAGGGGAAAGAAAGGGAGGAAAGGAAAGACACAAAGAAAGAAGGGAAGGAAAGAAAAGAAAGAAGGGAAGGAAGGAAAGGAAGAAACAGAAAAAGGAAAGAAAGGCGGGAGTGAGGAAGAAAGAATGAGAAGGAGAAAAGGAAGAAGGAAAAGAAAGGAGGGGAAAACAAAGATGGAAAACTTTGCCTTTGACAGTGTTTCTTAATACCTAAATGTATATGAAGGAAGGAAAATAGAAAGAAGGAAAGGAAGGAAGAAGAGAAAGAGGAGAAAAGAAAATTCTTCTCCTCCCCCCCCCCACCGCTTGGAGTTTCCTCCCTTTATAAAGGAAGGAAAGACAAAGAAAGAAAGAAGGATGAAAAAAGAAGGAAAGAAAGAAAGGCAGGAGTGTTGAAGGAGTAGGGAAGAAAGAATGAGAGAAAGAAAGGAAGGAAAAGAGAAAGCTGGAAAGGAGGAAAAGGAAAGAGGAAGAGAAAATTCCTCTTTGGCATTCTCTCTCTTTTAGGTAGGTGTGGGAAAGAAAGAAAGAGAGAAAGGAAGGAAGGAAAAGAAAAAGAAGGAAAGGAAGAAAAGGAAAGGAGGAGAAAGACAAAATGACTCTTTTGGCATTCCCTTCTCTTTAGGCACAAGTGGGAAGGAAAGAAGGAAGGAAAAGAAAGGAAGGAGGAAAAAGAGAAAAGGAAAGGAGGAAAGAGAAAGAAGAAAATGGAGAGGAAGAGGAAGAGAAAATGACTCTTTGACACTTCTTTTTAGGCACCACTGGGAAGGAAAGAAGGAAGGAAAGAGAAGGAAAGAAAGAAAGTGAAGAAAGTGAAAAGAGGAAGGAAAAGAGAAAGAAAGAAGGGAAGAAAGGAAGAAAGGATGGGAAGAGAAGAAAGGAAGGGAGGAAAAAAAGAGAAAGAAGGAGGGTAAGACAAGGAAGGAAAGGAAAGAGAAGAGAAGAGAAAGACGGAAAGAAACAGAGGGTGGGAAAAGAGAAGGAAGGAAAGAAAGTAAGGAAGAGGTGGAAAGAAAGGAAAAAGAGGAAGAGAAAGAAGGAAGAAAGAGAAGAAAGGGAGGGAAGAAGAGAAAGGAAGGAAGAAAAGAAAAAGAAGAAGAGAAAGAAAGAAGGAAGGAAGGAAGGAAAGGAAGAGATAGAAAGAAAGGAAGAAAGGAAAAAGAGAAAGAAGAAAGGAAAGGAAGGAAAAGAAGAAAGGGAAGGAGGGAAAAAAGAGAAAGAAAGAAGGAAAGAAACAAAGAAAAGGAAAGAAAGGAAGAAAGGAAAAGGAAGAAGATAAAGAAGGAAGGAGAGAAAGAAAGGAAGAGACGGAAAGAGGAGAATGAATGAAAGAGAAAGATAAAAGGAAGCAATGAGAAAGAAAGGAAGGATGGATGGAAAAAGGGAGAGAGAAGGAGGGAAAGAGAAAGATGAAAGGAATGGGAAGGGAAGAAGGAAGGAAGGAAAGAAAATGAAAGAAAGGAAAAAGAAGAAGAGAAGGAAGGAAGGAAAGAAAGAAAATGAAGGGAGGGAGGGGGAAAGGAGAAAGAATAGAGAAGGAAGAAAAAAAAGAAAAGAAGGAAGGAAGGGAATGAGAGTGAAGGAAATAAAGAAAGAAATGAAGGAAGAAAGGGGGAAAAGAAGGAAGGGAGGAGAAGAACAAAAGGGAGGGAAAGAGAGAAGGGAAGAAAGGAGGAAAGGAAGGAAGGGAAGAGAAGGGAAGAAAGAAAAGGAGGGGGGAAAGAGAAAGAAAGAAGGAAGGAAAGGAAGAGGGGAAGGAAGGAAAAGTGGGAAGGAAGGAAGGAAAGGGAGGGAGGAAAGAAGCCCCCTTTCTCTTTCTTTCTTTCTTTCTTTCTTTCTTTCTTTCTTTCTGCCGGCTGTCTTTTTTTTTCGGGGTTGAGTGGAGTGTGTGCCATTATGGGCGCTCACGCTGGGCAAATATTGGTCTAATCCGGGTCCCCTTCCCGGATGGCCCACTTGAGCACGAAGCCCAGCTCGGCTTTAATAAATGCGCATCCGCCTCCCGGCTTTGCCTCCCCTCTTCTCCTTCTTCTCTTCTTCTGGAGAGCCCCTCCACTCATTCGTTCCGCTTCCCTCCCTCCTTCCCTGGGAAGAGATTGGGTTTCTCCCCTTCCTTCTTCCTTCCTTCTCTTGGGGAGAAAAGGACAACCCGGCCCGAAAAGAAAGGAAGGAAAGAGAAGAGAAGGGGAGGGAAAGGAGGAAAGGAAGAGAGGAAGGGAAAGAGAAAGAAGGAAGGAAAGAAAGAAAGAAAGGAAGAGAGGAAGGGATAGAGAAAGAAGGAAGGAAAGAAAGAAAGGAAGAGAGGAAGGGATAGAGGAAGAAGCAAGGAAAGAAGGAAAGGAAGAGAGGAAGGGAAAGAGAAAGAAGCAAGGAAAGAAAGGAAAAGAAGGAAAAGGAGGAAGGAAAGAGAATGAAAGGTGGGAGGAAAGGAAGGAAAGAAGCGGAAAAGAAAGAAGGAAGGAAAGAAAGGAAAAGGAGGAAGTAAAGAGAATGAAAGGTGGGGGGAAAGGAAGGAAAGAAGGGGAAAACAAAGAAGGAGGGAAATAAAGGCAGAGAAGGAAAAGGAAGAAGGAAAGAGAATGAAAGGTGGGAAGAAAGGGAGGAAAGAAGCGGAAAAGAAAGAAGGAAGGAAAGAAAGGAAGAGAAGGAAAAGGAGGAAGGAATGAGAACGAAAGGTGGGAGGAAAGGAAGGAAAGAAGAGAAAAAGAAAGAAGGAAGGAAAGAAAGGAAGAGAAGGAAAAGGAGGAAGGAAAGATAACGAAAGGTGGGAGGAAAGGAAGGAAAGAAGCGGAAAAGAAAGAAGGAAGGAAAGAAAGGAAAAGGAAAAGGAGGAAGGAAAGAGAAGGAAAGGTGGGGGAAAGGAAGGAAAGAAGCGGAAAAGAAAGAAGGAAGGAAAGGAAGAGAAGGAAAAGGAGGAAGGAAAGAGAAGGAAAGGTGGGAGGAAAGGAAGGAAAGAAGGGGAAAAGAAAAAAGGAAGGAAAGGAAAGAAAGGAGAGAGAGAGAGAAAGAAAGGAGGAAGGAAAGAGAACGAAAGGTTGGAGGAAAGGAAGGAAAGAAGGGGAAAAGAAAGAAGGAAGGAAAGAAAGGAGAGAGAGGGGGAAAGAAGGAAGGAAGGAAAGAAAGAAAGATGGAAGGAATGAGAAGGAAAGGAAGGATGGAAAAGAGAGGAGGAAAGAAAGACATGAAGAAAGGGGAAGAGAAGAAAGAAACGGAGGCGGAAAGAAAGAAAGAATGAAGGAAAGAAAGAGAGAAAGGAAGGGAAAGAGGGAAAAAAATGAAAGAAAGAAAGGAATGAAGAGAAGGAAGGAAAGGAAATGAGGAAGAAGAGAAAGGAAGAAGGAAGAAAAGAAAGGGAGAGGAAAAAGAAAAGGAAGGAATAAGAGAGAAACAGAAAGAAAGAAAGAAGGAAGGAAGGAATGAGAAGGGGAAAAGAAAGGAAGGAGAAAAGAAGGAAAGAGAAGGAAAGAAAGAAA
>NC_090033.1:8666579-8714079 GCF_037176765.1 Anolis sagrei
GGAAGAGAAAGTAAGGAAAGAAAGAAAGAAGGAAGAGAAATAGAAGAAAAGAAGGGATGGAAGGAAAGGAGGGGAAAGAAGGAAGAGAAGAGAAAGTAAGGAAAGAAAAAAGGAAGAGAAAAAGAAGGAAAGAAGGGAAGGAAGGAAAGGAGGGGAAAGAAGGAAGGGAAGAGAAAGAAAGAAGGAAAAAAAGAGAAGGAAGGAATTAGAAGAAAAAGAAGAAAGGAAAGAAGGAAAGGAAAGAGAGGAAGGGAAAGAGAAAGAAAGAAGGAAAAAGAAGAAAGAAAGGGAAATATATCTATATCGACATCTATGTCTTTCTCTTCGGGTAAGAGTGGGAAGGAAAAAAGGAAATAAAGGAAGAGAAGGAAGGAAAGAAAGAAACGAAAGAGAGGAACGGAAAAAAAGAAAGAAAGGAAATTGAGGAAGGGAAAGATAAGAAAAACGGGAAGAGAAGGAAAGAAAGGAAGGAAAGAGAAGGAAAGAAGGAAATAAAGAAAGAGAAGGAAGGAATGAGAAGAAAAAAAAGAAAGGAAAGAAAGAAAAGTAAGAGAGGAACGGAAAAAGAAGAAAGTCGGAAAGAGAAATGAATGAAAGAAAGACGGAAAAAGAAGGAAGGAATGAAAAGAAAAAGAAGAAAGGAAAGAAAGAAAAGAAAAAAAAGGAACGGAAAAAGAAGAAAGACGGAAAGAGAAGGAAAGGAAGACATGAAAGAAAGGAAGGGATAGATAAGAAAGACGGATAGAGAAGAAAAAGAAGAAACGAAAGAAAGAAAGCAAGGAAAGAGAGAAAGGGAAAGAGAAGAAAGTCGGAAAGAGAAGGAAAGGAAGGAAAAAACGGAATGGAAGGAAAGAAGGAAAGGAAAGAAAGAAAGGAGAGAAAGGGAAAAAGAAGGCGCAAAGAGAGAAAGAAAGAAAGAAAGAAAGAAAGAAAGAAAAGAGAAGGGAAAGAGAAAAAAGGAAGGGAAGGAAGGAATGAGAAGGGAAGAAGGAAGGAAAGAAGGAAAGGGCAGAGAGGGAAAAAGAAAGGCAGGAAGGGAAAGGGAAAAAAGGAAGAGAAAGAAGGAATGAGAAGGAAAGAAAGAAAAGAAAGAAAGAAAGAAAGGAAAGAGAGAAAGGAAAGAAAGGAAGGGAAAGATAAGAACGACGGAAAGAGAAGGAATGAGAAGGAAAGGAAGAAAGGAAGGGAAAGATAAAAAGGACGGAAAAAGAAGGAAAGGAAAGAAAGAAGGGAGGAGAAGGAAAAAAGGAAAGGAAAGGAAAAAAGAAGCAGGAAAGAGAGAAAGGAAAGAGAGGAAGGGAAAGAGAAAGAAGGAAGGGAAGAGAAGGAAGGAATGAGAATGGAAGAAGGAAGGAAAAAAAGGAAGAGAAGAGAAGGAAGAAATGAGAAGAAAAGAAAGAAAGAGGGAAATGAAAGAAAGGAAGGGAAAGATAAGAAAGACGGAGAGAGAAAGAAAGAAGGGAAGAGAAGGAAAGAAGGAAAGGAAAGAAGGAAAGGAAAGAAAGTAAAGAGAGAAAGGGAAAAAAGAAGCCAGAAAGAGAGAAAGAAAGAAAGAAATGAAAGGAAGTGAAAGACTAGAAAGACGGAAAGAGAAGGAAAGGAAGGAAAGAAGGAAAGAAAGAAAGGAGAGAAAGGGAAAAAGAAGCCGGAAAGAGAGAAAGAAAGAAAGGAAAGAGAGGAAAGGAAAGAGAAAGAAGGAAGGAAGGAGAAGGGAAGCAGGGAAGGGGAGAGAGGAAAGGAAAAAAGAACGGAAGGGAGGAAAAGAGAAAAAAGGAAGGGAAGAGAAGGAAAGGAAGGAAAGAAGGAAAGGAAGGAAAGAAAGGGAAAAAGAAGCCGGAAAGAGAGAAAGAAAGAAAGAAAGAAAGAAAGGGAAAGAGAAAGAAAGAAGGTAGGAGAAGGGAAGAAGGAAAGGGAAGAGAGGAAAGGAAAAAAGAACGGAAGGGAGGAAAAGAGAAAAAAGGAAGGGAAGAGAAGGAAAGGAAGGAAAGAAAGGAGAGAAAGGGAAAAAGAAGCTGGAAAGAGAGAGAGAAAGAAAGAAAGAAACGGAAAGAGAAAGAAGGAAGGAAGGAGAAGGGAAGAAGGAAAGGGAAGAGAGGAAAGGAAAAAAGAACGGAAGGAAGGGAAAGAGAAAAGAAAAGGAAGGAATGAGAAGGAAAGAAAGAAAAGAAAGAGGAAAAAAAATACTTCTCCAAACCTCAAGTAAGTAGTTGAGCTTTGGAGAGGTTTTGGTCCTTTCCAATTTTGGGGTTTTCCAAAAGGAATGCGCCCGCACTTTGGAGGGAACTTCCTTCCCAAAATTCCCAAATTCCCAACCTAGATGGGGAATTCGTTAGAGGGGAAAGGCGTCTTTGGGAGGAACGCGTTCCGGAACTCGTTCCTTACCTTCCAAAGGGAATCCGGTCCTGGGGTAGTTCTGTCCTGGAGCTGGGCGCATCATCCTTGGTACAGTCCCAGGGAGAGAAGCCATGGAAGGAAGGAAGGAAGGAAAGGAGAGGAAGGGAAAGGGAAGCAGGTCGAGGAGAGCCTTCTCTTCCTGGGGGAGACTTTGGGGAAGAAGAGGAAGAGGAGGACCCCCCAAAAAGGAGAGACCTTTGGGGGGCAAAAGGAGCCCAAATGGGGAGCCCGGGCGTGCGTCCTGGAGGAATGCGCGCCGGAGTCTGAGCCGCTCGGAAGAAGAAGGTTGGACTTCTTGAACCTCCTCTTTTTCCTTTCCTTTCCCTCCTCCTCCTTCTCTTTCTCTTTCTCCTCCTCCTCCTCCTTCCCCTCTTCTCTTTGGTGTCCGTTTGTTGGTCCTTTTTTGGGGGGGAAAGGGGGAGGAACGAGGAAAAGGGGAAGAGCCTCTCTCTGTGTGTGTGTCTCTTGGCAGCCCAAGGCGCAACTTTACGCATTGACTTCCAGCCTTGAGTAGCCTCACACTCAAAGGAAAGAGGGGCACCCAGGGACCCCACTCCCGACCCCAAGTGTCCCCCCTTTCCTCCCCTTTGGATATTCATGAGGGAAAGGGAGGCAACCAATGGGGAAAGGGAAGCTCTGTAGCTCTCCAAACTCTCCAACTGGCTTCTCTATGGAGCTCCAAGGACAACAGAAGACCCCAAGACACCTCTCCAGGGCTCTCTGGTCACCACTAGCTTCTTGTTTGGAGATCTAAGACCCCAAAACACCTCTCCCATGGCTCTCTGGTCACCACTGGCTTCTTGTTTGGAGATCTAAGACCCCAAAACACCTCTCCAGGGCTCTCTGGTCACCACTAGCTTTTTGTTTGGAGATCTAAGACCCCAAAACACCTCTCCCATGGCTCTCTGGTCACCACTGGCTTCTTGTTTGGAGATCTAAGACCCCAAAACACCTCTCCCATGGCTCTCTGGTCACCACTGGCTTCTTGTTTGGAGATTCAAGACCCCAAGATACCTCTCCAGGGCTCTCTGGTCACCACTAGCTTTTTGTTTGGAGATCTAAGACCCCAAAACACCTCTCCCATGGCTCTCTGGTCACCACTGGCTTCTTGTTTGGAGATTCAAGACCCCAAGACACCTCTCCAGGGCTCTCTGGTCACCACTAGGATCTTGTTTGGAGATCTAAGACCCCAAAACACATCTCCCATGGCTCTCTGGTCACCACTGGCTTCTTGTTTGGAGATCCAAGGGCAACATAAGACCCCAAAACACATATGACATCTCACACATATCTCAAAATAAGATCCCCAGACACCTCTACAGGGCTCTCAGGTCACCACTAGCTTCTTGTTTGGAGGGCCAAGACTCCAAAACACATATGACATCTCACACATATCACAACATAAGACCCCTAGACACCTCTCCAGGGCTCTCTGGTCACCACTGGCTTCTTGTTTGGAGATTCAAGACCCCAAGACACCTCTCCAGGGCTCTCTGGTCACCACTAGCTTCTTGTTTGGAGATCCAAGACCCCAAAATACCTCTCCCATGACTCTCTGGTTACCACTGGCTTCTTGTTTGGAGATCCAAGGGCAACATAAGACCCCAAAACACATATGACATCTCACACATATCTCAAAATAAGATCCCCAGACACCTCTACAGGGCTCTCAGGTCACCACTAGCTTCTTGTTTGGAGGGCCAAGACTCCAAAACACATATGACATCTCACACATATCACAACATAAGACCCCTAGACACCTCTCCAGGGCTCTCTGGTCACCACTAGTTTCTTGTTTGGAGATCTAAGACCCCAAAAACACCTCTCCAGGGCTCTCTGATCACCACTGGCTTCTTGTTTGGAGCTCCAAGACCCCAAGACACCTCTCCAGGGCTCTCTGGTCACTACACCAAGGAAGGCTTCTCTTTTGGAGATCCAAGAACAACATAAGACTCCAAAACACATATGACATCTCACACATATCACAACATAAGACCTCCAGACACCTCTCCAGGGCTCTCTGGTCACCACTGGCTTCTTGTTTGGAGATCCAAGGACAACATAAGACCCCAAAACACATATGGCATCTCACACATATCACAAAATAAGACCCCCAGACACCTCTCCAGGGCTATCTGGTTACCACTAGCGTCTTGTTTGGAGATTCAAGACCCCAAAACACCTCTCCAGGGTGCTCTAGTCACAACTGGCTTCTTGTTTGGAGATTCAAGACCCCAAAACACCTCTCCAGGGCTCTCTGGTCACCACTGGCTTCTTGTTTGGAGATTCAAGACCCCAACACCTCTCCAAGGCTCTCTGGTCACCACTGGTTTCTTGTCTGGAGATCCAAGACCCCAAAACACCTCTCCAGGGCTCTCTGGTCACCACTGGCTTCTTGTTTGGAGATTCAAGACCCCAAGACACCTCTCCAGGGCTCTCTGGTCACCACTAGCTTCTTGTTTGGAGATCCAAGACCCAAAAACACCTCTCCAGGGCTCTCTGGTCACCACTGGCTTCTTGTCTGGAGATTCAAGATCCCAAAACACCTCTCCAGGGCTCTCTGGCCACCACTAGCTTCTTGTTTGGACACCCAAGACCCCCAAACACCTCTCCGGGGCTCTCTGGTCACCACTGGCTTCTTGTTTGGAGATTCAAGACCCCAAAACACCTCTCCAGGGCTCTCTGGTCACCACTAGCTTCTTGTTTGGAGATCCAAGATCCCAAAACACCTCTCCAGGGCTCTCTGGTCACCACTGGCTTCTTGTTTGGAGATTCAAGACCCCAAAACACCTCTCCAGGGCTCTCTGGTCAACACTGGCTTCTTGTTTGGAGATTCAAGACCCCAAAACACATCTCCAGGGGTCTCTGGTCACCACTAGCTTCTTGTTTGGAGATCCAAGATCCCAAAACACCTCTCCAGGGCTCTCTGGTCACCACTGGCTTCTTGTTTGGAGATTCAAGACCCCAAAACACCTCTCCAGGGCTCTCTGGTCAACACTGGCTTCTTGTTTGGAGATTCAAGACCCCAAAACACATCTCCAGGGGTCTCTGGTCACCACTAGCTTCTTGTTTGGAGATCCAAGATCCCAAAACACCTCTCCAGGGCTCTCTGGTCACCACTGGCTTCTTGTTTGGAGATTCATGACCCTAAAACACCTCTCCAGGGCTCTCTGGTCACCACTAGCTTCTTGTTTGGAGATCCAAGACCCCAAAACACCTGTCCCATGGCTCTCTGGTCACCACTGGCTTCTTGTTTGGAGATTCAAAACCCCAAAACACCTCTCCAGAGCTCTCTGGTCACCACTGGCTTCTTGGTTGGAGATTCATGACCCCAAAACACCTCTCCAGGGCTCTCTGGTCACCACTAGCTTCTTGTTTGGAGATCCAAGACCCCAAAACTCCTGTCCCATGGCTCTCTGGTCACCACTGGCTTCTTGTTTGGAGATTCAAGACCCCAAAACACCTCTCTAGGGCTCTCTGGTCGCCACTAGCTTCTTGTTTGGAGATCCGAGACCCCAAAACAACCCTCCAGGGCTTTCTGGTCACCACTAGCTTCTTGTTTGGAGATCCAAGACCCCAAAACAACTCTCTAGGGCTCTCTGGTGACCACTGGCTTCTTGTTTGGAGATCCAAGGACAACATAAGATCCCAAGACACATATGACATATCACACATATCACAGTATAAGACCCCAAAACGCATATGACATATTATACATATCACAATATAAGACCCCAATACACCTCTCCAGGGTTCTCTGGTCACCACTGCCTTCTTGTTTGGAGATCCAAGATACCAAGATAAATCTCCAGGGCTCTCTGGTGAGTACACCAAACATAAGACCCCAATACACCCCTCCAGGGCCCTCTGGTCACTACTGGCTTCTCTTTTGGAGCTCCAAGACCCCAAGACATCTCTCCACAGCTCTCCGGTCACTAGACCAATCAGAAGACCCCAAGTCACCTCTCTAGGGCTCTCTGGTCACCACTGGCTTCTATTTTGGAGCTCCAAGAGCCCAAGATATCTTTCCAGGGCTCTCTGGTCACTAGACCAAACAGAAGACCCCAAGACACACTCTGGTCACTACACTAAGGAAGGTTTCTATCTGCTTCTCTTTTGGAGCTCCAAGGATAACACTCTTCTAGGCACTCTGGTCACTACTGGCTTCCTGTTTGGAGGTCCAAGGACAACATGAGACCCCAAAACACATATGGCATATCACACATATCACAACATAAAACCCCAAGACACCTCTCCAGGGCTCTCTGGTCACTACACCAAGGAAGCCTTCTATCTGCTTCTCTTTTGGAGCTCCAAGGCCAACAGAAGACCCCCAGCACACCTCTCCAAGGCTCTCTGGTCACTACACCAGGGAAGACTTCTCTTTTGGAGGTCCAAGGACAACACAAGACCCCAAGACACCTCTCCAGGGCTCTCTGGTCACTACACCAAGGAAAGCTTCTCTTTTGGAGGTCCAAGGACAACATAAGACCCCAAAATACCTCTCCAGGGTTCTCTGGTCACTACTGACTTCTTGTTTGGAGCTCCAAGGACAGCATAAGACCCCAAGACACCTCTTCAAGGTAATGTGGTCACTACACTAAGAAAGGCTTCTATCTGCTTCTCTTTTGGAACTCCAAGGCCAACAGAAGACCCCCAGCACTTCTCTCTAAGGCTCTGTGGTCACTACACTAAGGAAGACTTCTCTTTTGGAGGTCCAAGGACAACATAAAACCCCAAAACACCTCTCCAGGGCTCTCTGTTGACAACACCAAGCAAGGCTTCTCTTTTGGAGCTCCAAAGACAACACAAGACCCCAAGACACCTCTCCAAGGCTCTCTGGTCAGTACACCAAGGAAGTCTTCTCTTTTGGAGGCCCAAGGACAACACAAGACCCCAAGACACCTCTCCAGGGCTCTCTGGTCATGGATGGTTTCTTGTTTGGAGTTCCAAGGACAGTGTAAAACCCCAAGACACATCTCTAGGGCTTTCTGGTCACTACTGGCTTCTCTTTTGGAGCTCCAAGGACAACATAAGACCCTAGCAAGTTAAAGACATGCAAATGTGAGTAAATCCATCGATACTGCTGTGGTGGGAAGGTAACGGTGATACATACAGTCATTCTGGCCACATGACCTTGGAGGTGTCTACGGACAATGCCGGCTCTTCGGCTTAGAAATGGAGGTGAGCACCAACCCCCTGTCGGACATGTCAAGGGGAAACCTTTACTATGATTGATTATTGATTATTGATTAATTATTAATATCCATCATGATTATTAGTACTATTATTAGCTGGTGACATTTTGTTTTTCCATGCTTCCATTGCGCATTTCTGCGCAGACGGCGCCGTCCCATAGGATCCCAAGATCCCGGGTGGGCTGTAATCGGATCCCTCCAAACAATGGCCTTATCGGGGCAGAACATCTCCAAGAAGGCCCTTGTTCCCTTTACAAACACTACTCCTCAATATATTATAATATTATTACAGGCAAGTGATGAGACGCGAGCCTTGGATCTCTTTGGGGCTTTGAACTTCTAAGGGGCTTTGGGGAGCGGGGACAATGGGGGTCCCCTTCTCAAGCAGATTAGCCCCGCATTGGCTTTTTTCGGGGGCTAATTGGGGTTATTATCCCCCCCCCCTTTCAGACTCATTTCCATACATCCAAATCCGCCAGAGTGGAAAACAACAGGGGGGAAAGAATCCCTGAGTGGAGTTCTCCATGTTTACCACTGAGCTTCTCCCTAGCTTTCTAAGTGGCAAGGAAGTCCACAGCTCTTCTCTGAGACTCTCTTTGGTCTTCACGTTGGGAGGAGAGGTCAGAAGAAAGCCCACATTGGCAATGGTGTGACACTATTGCATCTCCATAGCTGGGCCCCACGGAAACTCCAAAACATAAGGCAATGTTTTGATCCGTTATCGACTTGTACTTTAGTTTTGGGTCTTTTGTAGAGCTATGGACTCTTAACTTCCGATTCCGAAGCAAAGCTTTCCCGAGAGACGGGCAATTTGAGGATGTTTCTCCAGAAACGGGTCTTTTGTAGAGTGAAGGACTCTGAACTTCTGATTTAAGAGCAAAGAGATGATCAGTACTTGGATGTTTCTGCAGAAACGGGTCTTTTGCAGAGTGAAAATTCAAGACAAGTTTTGCCGAGAGATGAGCAATTCATGGATATTTCTCTAGAAACAGGCCTTTTGTAGAGTGAACAACTCTTCACGTCTGATTCAGGAGCAACGGTTCTCCAGAAATGGGTCTTTTCTAGAGCAAAGGACTCTTAACTTCCGATTCAAGAGCAAAGCTTTGCTGACATATGAGTTTTCAGGTCTTTTGTAGAGTGAACGGCACAACTTCCGATTCAAGAGCCAAGCTTTGCTGAAGATGAGCAATTACTGGACAGTTCTCTAGAAAGAGCGAACAACTCTTAACTTCTTGTTTGTAGAAGCAAATAACTCTTAACTTCTGATTCAAGAGCAACAGTTCTCCGGAAACAGGTTTTTTTGTAGAGTGAACAACTCTTAACATCTGATTCAAGAGCAACAGTTCTCCAAAAACGGGTCTTATGTAGAGCGAATGGCTCCTAACTTCTGATTCAAGAGGAAAAGTTCTCCAGAAAAGGGTCTTATGTAGAGCGAATGGCTCCTAACTTCTGATTCAAGAGCAAACGTTCTCCAGAAACGGGCCCTTGGAGAGTGAACAACTCTTAACTTCTGTTTCAAGAGCAACAATTCTCCAGAAATGGGTCTTTTGTAGAGTGAACTACTCTTACCTTCTGATTCAAGAGGAAAAGTTCTCCAGAAATGGGTCTTTTGTAGAGTGAACGATTCTTAACTTCCGGTTCATAAGCAACAGTTCTCCAGAAATGGGTCTTTTGTAGAGCGAACGACTCTTAACTTCCGGTTCATGAGCAACAGTTCTCCAGAAATGGGTCTTTGGTAGAGCGAATGACTCTTAACTTCCGATTCAAGAGCTACACTTTTCCAGAAATGGGTCTTTTGTAGAGTGAACTACTCTTACCTTCTGATTCAAGAGGAAAAGTTCTCCAGAAAAGGGTCTTTTGTAGAGTGAATGATTCTTAACTTCTGATTCAATTGCAACAGTTCTCTAGAAACAGGTCTTTTGTGGAGCGAACGACTCTTAACTTCTGATTCAAGAACAACAGTTCTCCGGAAAGGGGTCTTTTGTAGAGCGAATGACTCTTAACTTCCAATTTGGGAGCAAAGCTTCGCCGAGTAATGAACAATTCATGACGGGTTCTCCAGAAATGGGTCTTTTGTAGAGTGAACGACTTAACTTCCAATTCAAGAGCTACACTTTTCCAGAAAAGGGTCTTTTGTAGAGCGAACGACTCTTAACTTCCGATTCAAGAGCTACACTTTTCCAGAAATGGGTCTTTTGTAGAGTGAACTACTCTTACCTTCTGATTCAAGAGGAAAAGTTCTCCAGAAAAGGGTCTTTTGTAGAGTGAATGATTCTTAACTTCTGATTCAATTGCAACAGTTCTCTAGAAACAGGTCTTTTGTGGAGCGAACGACTCTTAACTTCTGATTCAAGAACAACAGTTCTCCGGAAAGGGGTCTTTTGTAGAGCGAATGACTCTTAACTTCCAATTTGGGAGCAAAGCTTCGCCGAGTAATGAACAATTCATGACGGGTTCTCCAGAAATGGGTCTTTTGTAGAGTGAACGACTTAACTTCCAATTCAAGAGCTACACTTTTCCAGAAAAGGGTCTTTTGTAGAGCGAATGACTCTTAACTTCTGATTTGGGAGCAAAGCTTTGCTGAGTGATGAACAATTCATGAGGGGTTCTCCAGAAACGGGTCTTTTGTAGAGCGAATGACTCTTAACTTCTGATTCAAGAGCAACAGTTCTCCAGGAACGGGTCTTTTGTAGAGCGAATGACTCTTAACTTCCAATTTGGGAGCAAAGCTTCGCCGAGTAATGAACAATTCGTGACGGGTTCTCCAGAAATGGGTCTTTTGTAGAACGAACTACTCTTAACTTCTGATTCAAGAGCAACAGTTCTCCAGGAACGGGTCTTTTGTAGAGCGAATGACTCTTAACTTCCAATTTGGGAGCAAAGCTTCGCCGAGTAATGAACAATTCGTGACGGGTTCTCCAGAAATGGGTCTTTTGTAGAGTGAACGACTCTTAACTTCCGATTCAAGAGCAACAGTTCTCCAGAAACGGGTCTTTTGTAGAGCGAACGACTCTTAACTTCCGATTTAAGAGCAACAGTTCTCCAGAAACGGGTCTTTTGTAGAGCGAACGACTCTTAACTTCCGATTCATGAGCAACAATTCTCCAGAAACGGGTCTGTTCTCGAGCGAACGACTCTTACCTTCCGATTCTAGAGCAACAGTTCTCCAGAAATGGGTCTTTTGTAGAGCGAACGACTCCTAACTTCTGATTCAAGAGCAACACTTCTCCAGAGATGGGTCTTTTGTCGAGCGAACGACTCTTAACTTCTGATTCAAGAACACCAGTTCTCCGGAAACTGATCTTTTGTAGAGCGAACTACTCTTAACTTCTGATTCAAGAGCAACAGTTCTCCAGAAACGGGTCTGTTCTTGAGCGAACGACTCTTAACTTCTGATTTAAGAGCAACAGTTCTCCAGAAACAGGTCTTTTGTGGAGCAAACGATTTTTACTTCTGTTTCAAGAGCAATAGTTCTCCGGAAACTGGTCTTTTGAAGATCGAATGACTCTTAACTTCCAATTCATGAGCAACAGTTCTCCAGGAACGGGTCTTTTGTATAGCGAACGACTCTTAACTTCTGATTCGGGAGCAAAGCTTGGCCAAGAGATGATCAAATGATCAAACAAAGGGAAGCCATAGTTTGAGCCTCTCTCTGTTTTGAGATCTCCTTGCATGGCTTTACATAAGGAAGAGAAGGAGCGTGGCAGCGAAAGGAGGGCTTTTCTTCTTTTCCGTGAGCTCGAAAGGGCGAACACACTCGGCTTCCCTATTTGTCTGGGTGAATTAAAAGCACAATCCCGGCTGGCCGGAGGGGCCGTTCGGTCCACATTTGGGCCTTTTATGGCCTCCCACCTGCACAAGAGGCTGCCTTGATGGTTGTTATATAATCATCGTCCCTCGCTCCCTCTTTTCTTCTTGTCTCCCATTTGAATATCAAGGCCTGATTTCCCTTCTCCGCACCTGAACTCAATTCTCATTTTTGAAAAAAAATAATATATTATATTTTTTTTCCCAAATGGAGAGGAACACATTAATTCCGCCGTCACCAGAATGAAATTAATTTGGTATCCAGGGGCGTTCTTCCTTCCGTCATGCCATTCTTTCGCTCTCTCTCTCTCTTGTTCTTTCATTCTGTTTCATTCTCTCTATCCTTATCATATTTATCTCTCTGTCTTCTGATAACATTTCCTGGACTCACAAACAACCTACATCGACACTGCAGAATGAATGCATTTCAGCTGCCGTAGCTCCATGCTATGGAATCCCGGGAGATGTAGTTTTCGCAAGGTCTTTTCGCCTTCTCTGGGTGCATCTGCATTGCAGAATGAGCTCCCTTCGATCTCATTTGGCTCAATGCCCGGGGAGTTGCAGTTTGGTGAAGAAGACCTTGCAAAACTACATCTCCCAGGAGCCCTGTCAGTTAAAGAAGTGCCAGACTACATTCATTGTGTAATGTAGGTGCACCCTTTGGCAAACTACAATTCCCATTGTCTCACATATGCATCATTGTTGAAAACCACAACTCCTATTACCCCACAGTTGCACTCTTGGGGAAACTGCAACTCCCATTACCCCACAGTTGCACTCTTGGGGAAACTACAGTTCCCATTTCCCCACAGTTGCACTCTTGGGGAAACTACAACTCCCATTTCCCCACATATGCACCATTGGGTAAATTACAACTCCCATTACCCCACAGTTGCACTCTTGAGGAAACTACAGCTCCCATTTCCCCACATATGTCCCATTGGGGAAACTACAACTCCAGTTATCCCACAGATGTACCCTTATGGAAACTTCAACTCCCATTACCACATAGATGCATCCTTGGGGAAACTTCAACTCCTGTTGTCCCGCAGATGCATCCTTAGGGAAACTACAACAGCCATTACCCCACAGATGCACCCTTGGGGAAACTACAACTCCCATTGTCCCACTGATGTACCCTTAGGGAAATTACAACTTCCATTACCCCACAGATGCCTCCTCAGGGAAACTCCAACTCCCATTACACCACAGGTGCACCCTCAGGGAAACGACAACTCCCATTACACCACAGCCGCACCCTTAGGGAAACTACAACTCCCATTATCACACAGATGCACCCTCAGGGAAACTACAACTCCCATTACACCACAGGTGCACCCTTAGGGAAACTACAACTCCCATTATCACACAGATGCACCCTCAGGGAAACTACAACCCCCATTATCACACAGATGCACCCTTGGGGAAACTATAACTTTTATTATTGCATAGATGCACCTTTAGGGAAACTACAAATCCCATTATCTCACCACACTCAGCAGCTCACATTGGGGGGGGGGGGTTTCGATCGACATTAATTTCTCAGTATAGATGTGCCCTTAGTAAAACTACAACTCCGAGGATTCCATGTGGCAGTTCAAATAGCATCAGATTGTGTCATTTCTCCAGTACAGTTACATCAAACTCCAAATTCTCAGGATCCCATATTATGGAGCCAAGGCAGCAAAAGCGATATGAAACCGCATTACTTTTCCAGTGTAGACGGACGCTTCCTATTTCCTACCCGGACTCTGGCATCACCCTTTCAACCAACGTCCATCGCAGCCTTTTTGAAAAAATTCAGATGCAATTTGTCCTCTGGGGAGGAAGCAATTGTCGCCGTCCGACTTATTATTTAGTGTTTTTTTTTTTTTCGGAGCGAGGGAAGCTGACCAGAGCAAATCATGGCCTGCGCTAACCCATTGGTCACCCTTGGAAATGTGCCGAAGCCTCGGCCTTGTAGGAACATCTCCTGGTTATAACCCACCATTTCGTTTTTTTCCTTGCCTCCGACCGCACCAAATCCCATTACGGCGGCATTAAGGGGAAGCTAAGCCTCCTCTTATTAAAAATGGAGGGAAGGGGCTCCACATTTCGGGGAGCGGAAAGAAGAAAAGAGGCTGCTCTCCGATGGGCGTCCTGCTCCGCATTACAGATGTTGGGCACTTTTCGGGATTTCCAAAACCGGCCTCTGGGCCGAACGCCTTCCAACGCTTCGTGGAAGGGAATGTCCAGCACGCCGGACACCGCTTTGCAGAAACGACGTTGTCTTGGCCTTCGAAATGGCATTCTGTTCAGGATGTGGAAGCAGAAAGGCACAGCTTTTGCAAACACAACCTCCCCTCTGTTGTAAATCCGCGGCCAATTTCCGTCAAACAATTCCAAGGCAGGAATTTGCGCCGTGAATGATCAAATCCACAAAAGGCTGTCCAGGTCCAGGTCCTGAACCGGTGCCTGGCCGCTGTGACGGTCTGGATGAGGGCGAACAAATTGAAATTGAATCCAGACAAGACAGAGGTACTCCTGGTCAGTCGCAAGGCCGAACAGGGCATAGGGTTACAGCCTGTGTTGGATGGGGTCGCACTCCCCCTGAAGACGCAGGTTCGCAGCTTGGGTGTGACCCTGGACTCATCGCTGAGCCTGGAACCCCAGGTTTCGGCGGTGACCAGGGGAGCATTTGCACAGCTAAAGCTTGTGCGCCAGCTGCGCCCGTACCTTGGGAAGTCTGACTTGGCCACGGTAGTCCACGCTCTGGTTACATCCCGTTTAGACTACTGCAACGCTCTCTACGTGGGGTTGCCTTTGAAGACAGCTCGGAAGCTCCAACTAGTCCAACGCTCGGCAGCCATGATTTTAACAGGAGCGGAGCGCAGGGAGCATACAACCCCCCTGTTGCGCCAACTCCACTGGCTACCGATCTGCTACCGGGCTGAATTCAAAGTGCTGGCGTTGGCCTTTAAAGCCCTAAACGGTTCCGGCCCAAGCTACCTATCTGACTGCATCTCTGCCTATGAACCCACCAGGAGTTTGAGATCTTCCGGGGAGACCCTGCTCTCGATCCCGCCTGCTTCTCAAGCTCGGCTGGCGGGGACGAGAGATAGGGCCTTTTCTGTGGTGGCCCCCCGGCTTTGGAACACCCTCCCCATAGAGGTACGATCAGCCCCTTCGCTGATGGTGTTTCGGAAAAGATTGAAGACATGGATGTTTAAACAAGCATTCGGTTAATCCGTTGTAACGAATTGTGATGACTAAGGATTGGTTATACACGGACGATGAATTTTGGATTACGATTCCAGTTATGAGATGCATAGGATTGTTATTGGTGGCCCAATAATTTGTACTGTATATGTGTTTTATGCTTTTAACTGAATATTGTTTTTTAAATGTTGTAAACCGCAATGAGTCGCCGATTTAGGCTGAGATATTAGCGGTATACAAGTGCATTAATAAATAAATAAAAGTCAATCCTGAAAAGCCTATGATACTGTGAACCACCACCTCCTCCTGAGAAAAATGTATAATATCACAAAGGACGGCATAGACACTGAGAACTGGGAAGCCCTGGCTTTGGAGTGCTCCAGCTGGAGGTCAGCTGTGACCAGCAGTGCTGCAGAATTTGAGGAGGCACGAATGGAGGGCGAAAGAGAGAAACGTGCCAAGAGGAAGGCACATCAAGCCAACCCTGACCGGGACCGCCTTCCATCTGGAAACTGATGCCCTCACTGCGGGAGAAGATGCAGATCAAGAATAGGGATCCACAGTCACCTATGGATCCACCCTGGAGGATTATCCTACTCGGACAACGAGGGATCACCTAAGTAAGTAAGTAACACACATATACATACATATAAACAATATCATTAGTATTAGTAATCGGCATGCTGGTCGTTTATGGAAAAAATAGACCCATGTCTGATTCCACAGCAAGCTGGCTTCAGGAAAGGCAAAAGCTGCACATCGCAAGTGCTGAACCTGACCCAGCATATAGAAGATCACAGAAGCTGTCTTCATAGACCTGTCAGCAGCCTATGATACTGTGAACCACCGCCTCCTCCTGAGAAAAATGTATAATATCACAAAGGACGGCATAGACACTGAGAACTGGGAAGCCCTGGCTTTGGAGCGCTCCAGCTGGAGGTCAGCTGTGACCAGCAGTGCTGCAGAATTTGAGGAGGCACGAATGGAGGGCAAAGAGAGAAATGTGTCAAGAGGAAGGCGCATCAAGCCAACCCTGACCGGGACCGCTTTCCACCTAGAAACTGATGCCCTCACTGCATCAGAAGATGCAGATCAAGAATAGGGCTCCACAGTCACCTACGGACCCATCCTGGAGGATTATCCTACTCGGACAATGAGGGATCACCTAAGTAAGTAAGTAACACACATATACATACATATAAACAATATCATTAGTATTAGTAATCTGCATGCTGGTCGCATATGGAAAAAATAGACCCCTGTCTGATTCCACAGCAAGCTGGCTTCAGGAAAGGCAAAAGCTGCACATCGCAAGTGCTGAACCTGACTCAGTACATCGAAGATGGCTTTGAAAGGCAGCAGATCACAGGCGCTGTCTTCATAGACCTGTCAGCAGCCTAGGATACTGTGAACCACCGCCTCCTCCTGAGAAAAATGTATAATCTCACAAAGGACGACCACCTCACCCGCCTCATAGGAAACCTGCTACAAAACAGGAGCTTTTTTGTTGAGTTCCAGGGCCAGAGAAGCAGATGGCGGAAACAGAAGAACGGCCTGCCTCAGGGGAGCGTGCTTGCTCCATCCATGTTCAACATCTACACAAATGACCAGCCACTGCCAGAAGGGACAGAGAGTTTCATCTATGCTGATGATCATGCCATTACTGCTCAAGCAGGGAGCTTTGAGATGGTTGAACAGAAGCTTTCCAAAGCTCTAGGTGCTCTTACTGCCTACTACAGGGAAAGCCAGCTGATCCCCAACCCATCTAAAACACAGACATGTGCCTTTCATCTCAAGAACAGAGAAGCATCCCAAGCTCTGAGGATTATTACCTGGGAAGGAATCCCACTGGAGCATTGCAGCACACCCAAATACCTGGGAGTCACTTTGGACCGTGCTCTTACCTGCAAGAAGCACTGCCTGAACATCAAGCAAAAGGTGGGCGCTAGAAACAATATCATACGAAAGCTGACTGGCACAACCTGGGGATCATAACCAGACACAGTGAAGACATCTGCCCTTGCGCTGTGCTACTCTGCTGCTGAGTACGCATGCCCAGTGTGGAACACATCTCACCACACTAAAACAGTGGATGTAGCTCTTAATGAGACATGCCGCATTATCACGGGGTGTCTGCGCCCTACACCACTGGAGAAATTACACTGCTTAGCTGGTATTGCACCACCTGACATCCGCTGGGAAGTGGCAGCCAATAGTGAAAGGAGCAAGGTAGAGACATCTCCAGCTCATCCCTTGTTTGGGTATCAGCCAGCACGTCAATGACTTAAATCTAGAAATAGTTTTCTAAGATCTACAGAGACACTCACTGGAACACCTCAGCAAGCGAGAGTCCAAAAGTGGCAGGCTCAAATCCAGAACCTCAACCAATGGCTGATACCAGATGAGAGACTCCCCCCTGGGCACACAGAAGACTGGGCGACTTGGAAGGCGCTGAACAGACTGCGCTCTGGCACCATGAGATGCAGAGCCAATCTTAAGAAATGGGGCCACAAAGTGGAATCCACAACATGCAAGTGTGGAGAGGAGCAAACCACTGACCACCTGCTGCAATGCAACCTGAGCCCTGCCACATGCACAATGGAGGACCTTCTTGCAGCAACACCGGAGGCACTCCAAGTGGCCAGATACTGGTCTAAGGACATTTAACCAACTACCAAACTCACAAATGTTGTATTTTATCTGTTTGTTTGCTTTGTTCTGTTAGAAATGCAATATAATTGACTGGTTAATCTGACACGACAAATAAATCCTGAAAAGGTGTATCTTTAACTTGGATTGCTTGAGTAAAAAATAGAGAGAGCTTTTGCACCTTTAATTAGAATTGCCAGACTGAGAACAAAAGACTCGTGTCCCTTTAATTAGTGTTGCCAGGATGAAAAATAGGGCTCCTCTACCTTTAATAAGGGTTGCCTGACTAAAAATAAGAGAGGGTTCTTGTACCTTTAATTAAAATTGCCAGACCGAGAACAAAAGAAGGCATGTGTCCCTTTAATTAGGGTTGCCAGGAAGAAAAATGGGGCTCCTGTACCTTTAATTAGGGTTGCCAGATATACAGGTCTTCCATATCTTTAAGCAAGGTCATCAAAGTGAAAAGGGGCTCCTGTACCTTTAATTAGGGTCGCCAGTGTGATAAACAGGTTTTCCGTATCTTTAATCAAGGTCATCAAAGTGAAAAGGGGCTCCTGTACCTTTAATTAAAGTTGCCAGGATGAAAAATAGGGCTCCCGTACCTTCAATTAAGGTCGTCGAAGTGGAAAAGGGGCACATGTACCTTTAATTAGGATTGCCAGCGTAAAAAACGTTTTTTTGTACCTTTAATTAAGGAGGTTGAAGAGGAAACTTCTTCAACCTCCTTAAGGTTGAAGGGGCTCCTATGCCTTTAATTAGGGTGGCCAAGATGAAAAAATAGGGCTCTTGTACCTTTAATTAGGGTTGCCAGGGTGAAAAGGGGCTCCTGTACCTTTAATTAGGGTCGCCAGTGTGATAAACAGGTCTTCTGTATCTTTAAGCAAGGTCATCAAAGTGAAAAGGGGCTCCTGTATCTTTAATTAAAGTTGCCAGGATGAAAAATAGGGCTCCCGTACCTTTAATTAAGACTGTCGAAGTGGAAAAGGAGCTCCTGTACCTTTAATTAGGATTGCCAGGGTAAGAAACAGGGTTTCTGTACCTTTAATTAAGGAGGTTAAAGAGAAAAGGGGCTCCTGCGCCTTTAATTAGGGTGGCCAAGATGAAAAATAGGGCTCTCGTACCTTTAATTAGGGTTGCCAGGGTGAAAAGGGGCTCCTGCACCTTTAATTAGGGTTGCCAGTGTGACAAACAGGTCTCCCATATCTTTAATCAAGGTCATCAAAGTGAAAACGGGCTCCTGTACCTTTAATTAAAGTTGCCAGGATGAAAAATAGGGCTCCTGTACATTTAATTAAGGCTGTCGAAGTGGAAAAGGGGCTCCTGTACCTTTAATTAGGATGACCAAGATGAAAAATAGGGCTCTCGTACCTTTAATTAGGGTTGCCAGGGTGAAAAGGGGCTCCTGTACCTTTAATTAGGGTTGCCAGTGTGATAAACAGGTCTTCCGGATCTTTAATCAAGGTCATCAAAGTGAAAAGGGGCTCCTGTACCTTTAATTAAAGTTGCCAGGACAAAAAAAGTGCTCTCGTACCTTTAATTAGGGTTGCCAGGGTAAAAAGGGGCTCTTGTACCTTTAATTAGGATTGCCAGGATGAAAAATAGGGCTCCTGTACCTTTAAATAAGGCCGTCAAAGTGGTAAAGGGGCTCCTGTACCTTTAATTAGGGTGTCCAAAATGAAAAATAGAGCTCTCGTACCTTTAATTAGGGTTGCCAGGCTGAAAAACAGGACTTTTGTATCTTGAATTAGAATGGCCAGAACGAAGACGCAAGAGAGCTTTTGTATCTTTAATTAAGGCCATCAAAGTGGAAAAGGGACTCCTGTACCTTCAATTAGGGTTGCTAGAGTGAAAATCAGGGCCACTGTACATTCAGTTAAGGTGTCAAAGTGAAAAGGGGCTCCTGTACTTTCAATTAGGGTTGCCAGGCTGAAAAACAGGGCTCTTGTACCTTGAATTAGAATGGCCAGAGCGAAAACGAAAGAGGGCTATTGTACCTTTAATTAAGGTTGTTGAAGTACCTTTAATTAGGGTTGCCAGAGTGAGAAACGGGCCCTCTGGACATTTTGTTAAGGCTGTCAAAGTGAAAAGGGGCTCCAGTACCTTTAATAAGGGTTGCCAGAGTGAGAAACGGGGCTTCTGTACATTTAGTTAAGGCTGTCAAACTGAAAAGGGTCTCCTGTAGTTTTAATTAGGGTTGCCAGGCTGAAAAACAGGGCTCTTCTATTAGAATGGCCAGAGAGAAAATGCAATGGCTAGAGCGATAACGCAAGAGGGCTCTTGTACCTTTAATTAAGGTTGCTGAAGTGAAAAGGGGCTCCCGTACCTTTAATTAGAGTTGCCAGAGTGAGAAACGGGGCCTCTGTACATTTAGTTAAGGATGTCAAAGTGAAAAGGGGCTCCTGTACCTTTAATTAGGGTTCCCAGGCTGAAAAACAGGGCTCTTGCACCTTGAATTAGAATGGCTAGAGGGAAAACGCAAGAGGGCTATTGTACCTTTAATTAAGATTGTCGAAGCGAAAAGGGGCTCCTGTACTTTCAATTAGGATTGCCAGGCTGAAAAACAGGGCTCTTGTACCTTGAATTAGAATGGCCAGAGTGAAAATGCAAGAGGGCTATTGTACCTTTAATTAAGGTTGTTGAAGTGAAAAGGGGCTCCTGTACCTTTAATTAGAATAGTCTGAGCGAAAACGCAAGAGGGCTATTGTACCTTTAGTTAAGGTTGCTGAAGTGAAAAGGGGCTCCTATGCCTTTAATTAGGGTTGCCAGAGTGAGAAACGGGCCCTCTGGACATTTAGTTAAGACTGTCAAAGTGAAAAGGGGCTCCTGTACCTTTAATTAGGGTTGCCAGAGTGAGAAACCGGGCCTCTGTACATTTAGTTAAGGCTGTCAAAGTGAAAAGGGACTCCTGTACCTTTAATTAGGGTTGCCAGGCTGAAAAACAGGGCTCTTGCACCTTGAATTAGAATGGCTAGAGGGAAAACGCAAGAGGGCTCTTGTATCTTTAATTAAGGCTGTTGAAGCGAAAAGGGGCTCCTGTACTTTTAATTAGGGTTGCCAGGCTGAAAAACAGGGCTTTTGCACCTTGAATTATAATGGCTAGAGCGAAACGCAAGAGGGCTATTGTACCTTTAATTAAGGTTGTTGAAGTGAAAAGGGGCTCCTGTACATTTAATTAGGGTTGCCAGGTTGAAAAACAGGGCTCTTGTACCTTGAATTATAATGGCTAGAGGGAAAACGCAAGAGGGCTCTTGTACCTTTAATTAAGGCTGTTGAAGCGAAAAGGGGCTCTTGTACTTTTAATTAGGGTTGCCAGGCTGAAAAACAGGGCTCTTGCACCTTGAATTATAATGGCTAGAGCGAAACGCAAGAGGGCTATTGTACCTTTAATTAAGGTTGTTGAAGCGAAAAGGGGCTCCTGTACCTTGAATTAGAATAGTCTGAGTGAAAACGCAAGAGGGCTCTTGTATCTTTAATTAAGGTTCTTGGATCGAAAAGAGGCTCCTGTACCTTGAATTAGAATAGTCTGAGCGAAAACGCAAGAGGGCTCTTGTACCCTTAATTAAGGTTGTTGAAGTGAAAAGGGGCTCCTGTACCTTGAATTAGAATAGTCTGAGTGAAAACGCAAGAGGGCTATTGTACCTTTAATTAAGGTTGTTGAAGCGAAAAGGGGCTCCTGTACCTTGAATTAGAATAGTCTGAAAGAAAACGCAAGAGGGCTATTGTACCTTTAATTAAGGTTGTTGAAGTGAAAAGGGGCTCCTGTACCTTGAATTAGAATAGTCTGAGCGAAAACGCAAGAGGGCTATTGTACCTTTAATTAAGGTTGTTGAAGCGAAAAGGGGCTCCTGTACCTTGAATTAGAATAGTCTGAGCGAAAACGCAAGAGGGCTCTTGTACCTTTAATTAAGGTTGTTGAAGCGAAAAGGGGCTCCTGTACCTTGAATTAGAATAGTCTGAGCGAAAACGCAAGAGGGCTATTGTACCTTTAATTAAGGTTGTTGAAGCGAAAAGGGGCTCCTGTACCTTGAATTAGAATAGTCTGAGCGAAAACGCAAGAGGGCTATTGTACCTTTAGTTAAGGTTGTTGAAGTGAAAAGGGGCTCCTGTACCTTGAATTAGAATAGTCTGAGCGAAAACGCAAGAGGGCTATTGTACCTTTAATTAAGGTTGTTGAAGCGAAAAGGGGCTCCTGGACCTTGAATTAGAATAGTCTGAGCGAAAACGCAAGAGGGCTATTGTACCTTTAATTAAGGTTGTTGAAGCGAAAAGGGGCTCCTGTACCTTGAATTAGAATAGTCTCAGCGAAAACGCAAGAGGGCTATTGTACCTTTAATTAAGGTTACTGAAGCGAAAAGGGGCTCCTGTACCTTGAATTAGAATAGTTTGAGCGAAAACGCAAGAGGGCTATTGTACCTTTAATTAAGGTTGTTGAAGCGAAAAGGTGCTCCTGTACCTTGAATTAGAATAGTCTGAGCGAAAACGCAAGAGGGCTCTTGTACCTTTAATTAAGGTTGTTGAAGCGAAAAGGGGCTCCTGTACCTTGAATTAGAATAGTCTGAGCGAAAACGCAAGAGGGCTATTGTACCTTTAATTAAGGTTGTTTAAGTGAAAAGGGGCTCCTGTACCTCTAATTTGGGGTCCAGAATAGAACCGTAGAGGGCTTCTGTACCTTGAAGAAGACTTTCCTATTAATGGGGCTTGCTTGGAAAGTGAAGCAGCTCTCGTAGATGAGAGTTGCTTTGGGAACGTGTCTTCACGAGGCCGAAGCGGCATCGTTTGACGCAGGAAGGAAGCCCGCTCGGCGTATCGAAAGGGCGGGCTCTCCGTTATCGTAATCCCGAGTCCAGGTTTATTATGATGATGACGAATTCTCGAGGATCTCTTGCCATGCTCGGCCGGCTATCTGCCCAACCGTCTGGCTCGCTCGCTTCGGAGAGTTAATGGAGAAGTCGAAATTGCTCCTTGCGAAAAAGTTGATGGAGGAATTAAGTTCGAATTCCAAACTCAGCAGGATTTTCGCGCACCGATGTATTGGAATGCACGGATTGGCTGGGTCAGGTGAGGCCTTTTTTCCGTCTCCGAAGTGGTTGTGTCCGAATTACCGGTCACTTTGGACGAGTCACATCCTCTCAGCCGCAAGCCAAACGTGGCCCGGAGTTGCGATTCGGAAAGAACCGGATTGTGTCAACGTGTTCCACTAAATCCACGTCTCTCTGCCCTGGGCTTCCTAGCATCATTGAGGCGTTGTATGTCTCTCTGTGTGTATATATATGTGTCATAAAATGAGACATCTTATGAATGGGCTTCTTCTTTAAAGTTGGCTCGTTTCTTTGAAATTCCTTTTTTTCCGGGAATGAATTGAATACAGGCTTTTGTGGTCTCAAAGAAACAATGATAGATGGCTTGGCAAACAGACAGCGCTCGTAAATCTATCAATGGAATGTCAAATGGGAACCTGAGAGTGAAAAAACGTCCTACAAGGTGGGGGGGGGGGGGTAAGAAGATCACCATCTTCATCATCTTCATCATCATCACCATTACCTTCATAATCATCTTTATCTTCATGATCACTGTCATTGTCATCGTCATCATCATCATCTTCATTGTCTTCATTTTCATCATCTCCATTATCTTCATCGCATCTTCATCATCGTCATCATCACCATCTTCATCATCATTGTCTTCATTGTCATCATCATCACCTTCATTATCTTCATTACATCTTCATAATCATCATCATTATAATCATCGTCGTCGTCATCATCATCATCATTATCACCATCTTCATTATCTTCATTATATCTCCATCTTCATCATCTCCGTCATTGTCTTCATTGTCATCATCTCCATTATCTTCATCACATCATCATTGTCATCATCACCATCTTCATCATCATTGTCTTCATTGTCATCACCATCACCTTCATTATCTTCATTACATCTTCATGATCTTCATCATCATTATCATAATCGTAGTCGTCATCATCATCGTCATTATCACCATCTTCATTATCTTCATTATATCTCCATCTTCATCATCTCCGTCATTGTCTTCATTGTCATCATCTCCATTATCTTCATCACATCTTCATCTTCATCATCATCATAATCCATTGTCTTCATTGTCATCATCTTCATTATCTTCATCACATCTTCATCATAGTCATCATCACCATCTTCATCATCATTGTCTTCATTGTCATCATCACCACCTTCATTATCTTCATTACATCTTCATAATCTTCATCATCATTATCATTGTCGTCGTTGTCATCATCATCATCATTATCACCATCTTCATTATCTTCATTATATCTTCATCTTTATCATCTCCGTCATTGTCTTCATTGTCATCATCTTCATTATCTTCATGACATCATCATCGTCATCATCACCATCTTCATCTTCATCATCATTGTCTTCATTGTCATCATCACCACCTTCATTGTCATCATCACCATCATCATTATCTTCATTATATCTCTATCTTCATCATCTCCGTCATTGTCTTCATTGTCATCATCTTCATTATCTTCATTACATCTTCATCATCGTCATCATCACCATCTTCATCATCATCTTCATCATCATTGTCTTCATTATCATCATCACCACCTTCATTGTCATCATCACCATCATCATTATCTTCATTATATCTCCATCTTCATCATCTCCGTCATTGTCTTCATTGTCATCATCTTCATTATCTTCATTACATCTTCATCATCGTCATCATCACCATCCTCATCATCATCTTCATCATCATTGTCTTCATTGTCATCATCACCACCTTCATTGTCATCATCACCACCATCATTATCTTCATTATATCTCCATCTTCATCATCTCCGTCATTGTCTTCATTGTCATCATCTTCATTATCTTCATTACATCTTCATCATCGTCATCATCACCATCTTCATGATCATCTTCATTGTCATTGTCATCATCATCACCATCTTCATTATCTTGATTACATCTTCATCGTCATCATAGCCATCATCATCTTCATCATCTTATTCATTATCATCACCCATCCATCCATTATTCTGTCTATATATCCATCCATCTATCCATCTATCCATCTATCTCTATCCATCCATCTATCCATCCATCCTCTCTCTCCCTCTCTCTCTCTCTCTCTCCATCCATCCATCCATTCATTCAACTATCTATCCATCCTCTATCTCCATCCATCCATCTATCTATCCATCTATCCATCCATCCTTCCATCTATCCATCCTCTATATCTATCTATCTATCTATCTATCTATCTATCTATCTATCTATCTATCTTCTATCCATCCTTCCATCCTTCCATCCTCTCTATCTATCTATCTATCTATCTATCTATCTATCTATCCATCCATCCATCCATCCATCTATCATGCATCCATTTTGCAAATACAATGTAGAGATACCATGTCAGTCGTAATCCAGAAAAATAACTTTTCCAATTCTTCCAACTTTGTTGGTCTCAGTCTCATCACCAGCCCAACTTCCCTGCTAAAATACAAAGGTGGGTGCTGCCACCTACGGGCCAAATGAAGACAGCTCCAGATTCTTCTATCAATGTACACAAAGAAATATTAAAATATCGAATGAAATGAGTTCCATGTATGTTTAGTGTTGATGAAATTCCATATCTAGATTTGGGCTCTTCCTCCGAGATGTAGATGCAAATATTCCCAAATCGCAAAGGGTTCTTGTCCCCTTTGAGATCAAGGAGAGTCAATATGGATAGGGGAATATTCCAAAATCGTGAACGGTTTTAGTCCGAAACATTTCAGAGAAGGGATATTCAACTTATATGTGTGTTGGATAGCTCTTAGATGTATAGTCGTTGAATCCAACGGGCATAATGACGTTGTCTGAGTTGGGATGCAGACCCAGGTTCAAAAGGAAGTCTGTCCACATCGCGGGTTTTCCTTCCCCAACGAGTTCTGCGAGAACCAGCTGGGACCGGAGTTTCCCTTCCAGATCATGGGAAGTCATTCATTTCCTCCCTGGGGCTCGGAGATGAGAGGAACCCCCTTTTGATGGTCTCTCTAACAAGGCAGAAAGTTGAGTCGACAACCGGCCCAGTGTCTCGCTTTGTCAGAGGAAGACTGCAGGGCGTGTGGAAAATCGGACAGTCACAATAGCCGTGTTGAGAGAGAGGGAATGAAAGAAAGAATGAGAGAAATAAGACAGAGAAGGGGGAGAAACAACCGTCTATCGACCCGCATGGATTTCGGAAAAATTCGACCGGGATATTTTCTATGAGGAGAGCTTGATAGGGGAAGAGTGACCCCGTTGACTCTCCTAGACCTCTCAGCAGTCCTCGATACTCTTGACCATAGTACTGAAATTAAGCAATTGAAAGCAACCGCGGATAGTGAGATCCAGCACACAAGTACCGAAACCTGAAGTGCAGATATTGATTCCCGATAAGCGGATACTGATACCAGAAGCAGACCGCCTGTAGATCTGGGATATGGACCTTGGTGGATGATCTACGAGGAGAGCTTGATAGGGGAAGAGTGACCCCGTTGACTCTCCTAGACCTCTCAGCAGTCCTCGATACTCTTGACCATAGTACTGAAATTGAGCAATTGAAAGCAACCGCGGATAGTGAGATCCAGCACACAAGCACCGAAACCTGAAGTGCAGATATCGATTCCCGATAAGCGGATACTGATACCAGAAGCAGACCGCCTGTAGATCCGGGATATGGACCTTGGTGGATGATCTACGAGGAGAGCTTGATAGGGGAAGAGTGATCCCGTTGACTCTCCTAGACCTCTCAGCAGTCCTCGATACTCTTGACCATAGTACTGAAATTGAGCAATTGAAATCAACCGCGGATAGTGAGATCCAGCACACAAGCACCGAAACCTGAAGTGCAGATATCGATTCCCGATAAGCGGATACTGATACCAGAAGCAGACCGCCTGTAGATCCGGGATATGGACCTTGGTGGATGATCTACGAGGAGAGCTTGATAGGGGAAGAGTGATCCCGTTGACTCTCCTAGACCTCTCAGCAGTCCTCGATACTCTTGACCATAGTACTGAAATTGAGCAATTGAAAGCAACCGCGGATAGTGAGATCCAGCACACAAGTACCGAAACCTGAAGTGCAGATATCGATTCCCGATAAGCGGATACTGATACCAGAAGCAGACCGCCTGTAGATCCGGGATATGGACCTTGGTGGATGATCTACGAGGAGAGCTTGATAGGGGAAGAGTGATCCCGTTGACTCTCCTAGACCTCTCAGCAGTCCTCGATACTCTTGACCATAGTACTGAAATTGAGCAATTGAAAGCAACCGCGGATAGTGAGATCCAGCACACAAGTACCGAAACCTGAAGTGCAGATATTGATTCCCGATAAGCGGATACCGGTAGCAGAAGCAGACCGCCTGTAGATCCGGGATATGGACCTTGGTGGATGATCTACAAGGACAGCTTGATAGGGGAAGAGTGACCCCGTTGACTCTCCTAGACCTCTCAGCAGTCCTCGATACTCTTGACCATAGTACTGAAATTGAGCAATTGAAAGCAACCGCGGATAGTGAGATCCAGCACACGAGTACCGAAACCTGAAGTGCAGATATCGATTCCCGATAAGCGGATACTGATACCAGAAGCAGACCACCTGTGGATCCGGGATATGGACCTTGGTGGATGATCTACGAGGAGAGCTTGATAGGGGAAGAGTGATCCCGTTGACTCTCCTAGACCTCTCAGCAGTCCTCGATACTATTGACCATAGTACTGAAATCGAGCAATTGAAAGCAACCGCGGATAGTGAGATCCAGCACACAAGTACCAAAACCTGAAGTGCAGATATCGATTCCTGATAAGCGGATACTGGTACCAGAAGCAGACCGCCTATAGATCCGTGTGCCTGGCGAGATGAAGCAATCCCAATGTTCCCAAATTAAGAATCTCACCAAGTTGAAGAAGAAGTTAGCTGAAGTGGATGCCAGTTCATGGGGGCATACAGGACTCCCATACCAACAGAAAACACTAGAAGGGTTTGGTGAGCATTGACCTTGAGTTTGGGAGTCGTAGTTCACTTACATCCAGAAAGCACCGTGGACTCAAACGATGATGGATCTGGACCAAACTTGACACGAATACTCATGAATATGACCAAATGTGAACACTGGTGGAGTTTGACATTTGGGAGTTGTAGTTGCTGGGATTTATAGTTCACTTATAATCAAATAGCATGGTGAACCCCACCAATGATAGAATTGGGCCAAACTTCCCATGCAGAACCCCCATGATCAACAAAAAATACTGTGTTTTCTGATGGTCTTTGGTGACCCCTCTGACACCCTCCTCGTGACCCCCCCAGGGGGTCCTCATCCCCAGGTTGAGAAACGCTGCAATAACCGGATACTGGTACTAGAAGCAGACCGCGTGTAGATAAGTGTGCTTGGCGAGATGAAGCAATCCCAATGTTCCCAAATTAAGAATCTCACCAAGTTGAAGAAGAAGCTAGCGGAAGTGGATGCCAGCTCACGGTAATCTGCCAAAGGAAGCTGGGATGCCAAACAGTTCAAATTACACACTTTTATACAGTATACCCCTTTGAAAGGCCTGGTGAGATGAAGCTATCCCAATGTTCCCAAATCAAGAAATCTATATACATAAAAATGTAATGTTCGTTTGTGGGATTAACATAACTCACAAACCACTGGATGGATTGACACCAAATTTGGACAGCATACACCTAACAACCCAATGTATGTCCTTCACTCAAAAAATGGATTTTTGTCTTTTGGGAGTTGTAGTTGCTGGGATTGCAGGACTCCCATGACCAACAGAAAACATTAGAAGGGTTTGGTGAGCATTGACCTTGAGTTTGGGAGTTGTAGTTCACCTACATCCAGAGACTACCATGGATTCAAACAATGATGAATCTGGACCAAACTTGGCTCGAATATTCCATTTTATACAGGACACCCCTTTGAAAGTGTCTGCTGAGATGAAGCTAATATCCCAATGTTCCCAAATTAAGACATCTCACCAAGTTGAAGAAGAAGCCACCGAGGTAGTTTATTCAAGTCAGCTGATGTAGATGCCAGCTCATGGTAATCCGACAAAAGAACCTGAGATGCCATACAGTTCAAAATACACACTTTTATACAGGACACCCCTTTGAAAGTGTCTGTTGAGATGAAGCTATCCCAATGTTCCCAAATTAAGACTTCTCATCAATTTGAAGAAGAAGCCACCGAGGTAGTTTATTCAAGCCAACTGAAGTGGATGTCCACTTACAGTAATCTGCCAAAGGAAGCGGACATGCCACACAGTTCAAAATACACACTTTTATACAGTATACCTCTTTGAAAGTGTCTGTTGAGATGAAGCTATCCCAATGTTCCCAAATTAAGACATCTCACCAAGTTGAAGAAGAAGCCATCGAGGTAGTTTATTCAAGTCAGCTGATGTAGATGCCAGCTCATGGTAATCCGACAAAAGAACCTGAGATGCCATACAGTTCAAAATACACACTTTTATACAGGACACCCCTTTGAAAGTGTCTGTTGAGATGAAGCTATCCCAATGTTCCCAAATTAAGACTTCTCATCAATTTGAAGAAGAAGCCACCGAGGTAGTTTATTCAAGCCAACTGAAGTGGATGTCCACTTACAGTAATCCGCCAAAGGAAGCGGACATGCCACACAGTTCAAAATACACACTTTTATACAGTATACCCCTTTGAAAGTGTCTGTTGAGATGAAGCTATCCCAATGTTCCCAAACTAAGACTTCTCACCAATTTGAAGAAGAAGCCACCGAGGTAGTTTATTCAAGTCAACTGAAGTGGATGTCCGCTTGCAGTATCCGCCAAAGGAAGCGGAGATGCCACACAGTTCAAAATACACACTTTTATACAGTATACCCCTGTACCGTCTGTTGAGATGAAGCTATCCCAATGTTCCCAAATTAAGACATCTCACCAAGTTGAAGAAGAAGCCACCGAGGTAGTTTATTCAAGTCAGCTGATGAGGATGTCCGCTCACGGTAATCCGCCAAAGGAAGCGGAGATGCCATACAGGTCAAAATACACACTTTTATACAGTATACCCCTTTGAAAGTGCCTGGCGAGATGAAGCTCTCCCAATGTTCCCAAATTAAGACTTCTCACCAATTTGAAGAAGAAGCCACCGAGGTAGTTTATTCAAGCCAACTGAAGTGGATGTCCGCTTGCGGTAATCCGCCAAAGGAAGTGGAGATGCCATACAGTTCAAAATATACACTTCTACACCGTAAAACGCTTAGAAACTCTCACTTCCGCCCCAGATGAAGCCAGCTTTGCCGTGATTGGCTGAGCTGGGCTGACATCATGAACAGCTGAGAGGGATTCTCTCGTGAGGCGGGACTGCGGCACCCGCCAGCCAATTGGAGAGCGTTCCCTGCTTCCAATGCAGATTTCTGCTCTCCAGTGACAGGGACATGATGGAAGTTTCAAACAAAGAAGACATAGTTTTATGATAGGACTACATTGTCCAAACAAAGAGCGACCATCAGATCCCATGCAGGCTATTATCTTGGTAATGGTTTTAATGAACTTGGACCAAATGGGTCCAATGACTATGTACCAGTGTCTGTTGTGTTTCAAAGCAGGATATTGTCCAAGATGTTAGGATTGTTGGATCCGTTCCTGGGAGAAGCGGAAATGTCATCCTGTTGTCCCTTATACAGCCGAGTCTATGGGGCCAATAGAGGTGGACTGCCCTCGGAAATGATGGGTGATTGAGTCCTTTGTACATAAATAAATACATACATAAATTGAGAGAAGGAAAACCAGAGTTTGAATTAGTTCATTGATGATATAAGGAGAAGGAAGACTATGCCGAGTTTGTTTTTCTCTCTTTCTCAGTCTCCAAGGAACGATCAAGACTCTGGATTAAGTCTTGGCCTCGTGCCCAACGCCGGGCCTTTCGAGACGCCTGGGATGATAACTCGACCGGATGCGGGCAAAATGGGCAGCGACAGGTGCAGGCGTTCCGAAGCAATGTGTTACGGAGCCTCTTTCCCCAGGGTCTTGCCCAACGCCGTAAAGAGAGAAGGGAAAGGTTGAGTAATCCTTCCAACCCGCCTTCCCCCATTGCTCTTACTCCTCCGGGAAGGCTGGGAAAGTTGCTAAAGAGGTGACGCAACCAGAGACGGGGAAAGAAAGGCCGACGCTGAGATCCATGATGGTGAATTTGTAGGAATTCAACCCCACACTGCCCAAGTCTTCAGCCCTCAATGAGAAGCTGTTAGTTAGCTTTAGAATAGACTAAGGGAATCCCTTCTCCCTGACTCCTGAATGTCAGTTGGAATGCATATACAGTAGAGTCTCGCTTATCCGACATAAATGGGCCAGCGGAACGTCGGAGAAAAAAATTGTCAGATAAGACGGAGTCTCCTATTGTTACCCATTTGACGTGGTGCTGGACACCTAGAATACTAACAACAGGGACTCAAAGAGTTAAGGCAAGGCAACACCCTGGGGCTAGAGGGGAAGAGAAGTGTGGAAATCACTGAGGGAAGGAGGGAGGACGCTTCTGCTTCCAGTCCTGCCTCTTTCCCCCCTTTCCTTCCTCTTTCTCTTCCTTGTCTTCCCCTTTTCACGTATTGGGAATGGAGAGAGAGCTGGGGAGTGCTCCTTTCATTGAAGGTAAAATGCTGGAGGAAAAGGGGAGCGTCAGATAAGATGGAAGGTCGGATAAGGGAGATCCTACTGTATTGGAAATGGAGAGAGTTGGGGAGCACTCCTTTCATTGAAGGGGAAATGCTGGAGGAAAAGGGGGCATCGGATAAGAGTGCCGGATAAGACAGAATGTTGGATAAGCGAAGGTCGGATAAGCGAGATTCTACTCTATCTATCTATCTATCTATCTATTTTGGGAATGGAGAGAGAGTTGGGAAATTTGCTCCTTTCATTGCTGGAGGAAATGCTGGAGGAAAAGGGGAGCGTTGGATAAGATGGAAGGTCGGATAAGCGAGACCCTACTGTATTGGAAATGGAGAGAGTTGGGGAGCGCTCCTTTCATTGAAGGAGAATTGCTGGAGGAAAAGGGGGCATCGGATAAAAGCGCTGGATAAGACAGAATGTCAGATAAGCGAAGGTCGGATAAGTGAGATTCTACTCTATCTATCTATTTTGGGAATGGAGAGAGAGTTGGGAAATGCACTCCTTTCATTGAAGGGGAAGTGCTGGAGGAAAAGGGGAGTGTCGGATAAGAGCGTCGAATAAGACGGAATGTCGGATAAGCGAAGGTTGGATAAGCAAGACGCTTCTGTATTCGGAATGGAGAGAAAGTTGGGAAATGTGCTCCTTTCATTGAAGGGGAAATGCTGGAGGAAAAGGGGAGCGTCAGATAAGAGTGTAGGATAAGATAAGATAAGCCCAGCTTACCTGGACGAATGTATCTCCTCCTATGAACCATTTAGGACCTTAAGATCGTCTGGGGAGGTCCTGTTCTCAATCCCAAGTGCAATTGGCAGAGACGAAGGACAGGGCCTTCTTAGTGGTGGCCCCTGGCTATGGAACTTCCTCTCTAGGGATATTAGATCAGCCCCCTCCCTCCTGACTTTCTGAAAAAAAGTAAAGACCTGGCACTTTGAGCAAGCTTTTGAGAATAGGGCTGAATAGATAACATGGAAGTATGAATGATGAACATGGAATGCCCAGACGATATTATTGGATAACATTTTTAACAGGATGACACATGATCATATGCTTTAACGGTTTTTATTTTTTATTTTATATTGTATTGTTGATTGTTTTTAATGGCACTTTTATGAATGCCTGGGATCGAATTGTGCCAATCTGTAACCTGCCTTGAGTTGCTGTATGGCTGAGAAAAGTGGGCTATAAATATAGTAAATAAATAAATACATAAGATGGAATGTCGGATAAGCAAAGATCGGATAAATGAGGCTCTCCTATGTTGGGAATGGAGACAGAATTGAGGAGCGCTCCTTTAATTAAAGGAGAAATGGAGGACACGGTGGGTGTCGGCTAAGAGCATCGGAGAAGACGGAATGTCCGATAAGCGGAGGTCGGATAAGCGAGACTTGACTGTGTTTGTTTTAGGAGACGGTGGTATTTTATTTCTAAAGTGTTCCTAAAGTATCATTAGTGAAAAATTCATTACTATAAGGAGTAACGAAATTTTGTCACGATTTTGTTACCGTAATTGTGCATAATTAAATGACTATAATTGGGGAAATTTCAGGGGCTCCTATCTCCCTAATTTTTTGAAACTTGATACAATGACAGAACACATTGACCACTATTTGCCCACCAAATTTCAGAACATTTCACTTATCTACAGATTTTTGGGAAATTTTCGCACACAATATAATTAGGGAAACTCCAGGGGCTCCTTTCTCCCTCATTTTAAAGCTATTAGAGTGAAACTTGCCACAATGGTAGAACACATTGACCCCTATTTTCCCACCAAATTTCAGGACATTTCATGTATCTACAGATTTTTGGGAAATTTTCGCACACAATTACTATATTTAGGGAAACTCCAGGGGCTCCTATCATCCTCATTTTTAAAGCTATTGGGGTGAAACTTGCTACAATGGTAGATCACATTGACCCCTATTTGCCCACCAAATTTCAGGACATTTCACTTATCTACAGAGTTTTGGGAAATTTTCGCACACAATTACTATAATTAGGGAAACTCCAGGGGATCCCATCTTCCTCATTTTTAAAGCTATTAGAGTGAAACTTGCTACAATGGCAGAACACATTGGCCACTATTTGCCCACCAAATTTCAGGACATTTCACTTCTCAGCAGATTTTTCGGAATTTTTTGCACACAATTACTATATTTAGGGAAACTCCAGGGGCTCCTATCATCCTCATTTTTAAAGCTATTGGGGTAAAACTTGCTACAATGGTAGAACACATTGACAACTATTTGCCCACCAAATTTCAGGACATTTCACTTATCTACAGAGTTTTGGGAAATTTTCGCACACAATGACTATAATTAGGGAAACTCCAGGGGCTCGTATCATCCTCATTTTTAAAGCTATTGGGGTGAAATTTGCTACAATGGTAGAACATGTTGGCCACTATTTGCCCACCAAATTCCAGGACATTTCACTTTTCCACTGATTTTTGTCGATTTTTGCAGATTTTTTTTATAAAGAACGGGGTTGGACGAGATGGCCCATGCGGTCTTTTCCAACTCTATGGTTCTATATCACTCGTGGACTTTTGAGGAATTTGCTTAGTCCACCACCGTAGTTCTAGCATGCATCCACCAGAAGTTGTCACAGAGTATTGTTGGAAGACTTAGCAAATTCCTCTGACGCAACTCTGTTGTATGCTTGCACTAAAAGTAAGGAGATTGAATGGTGTTTGGCATATCCACAGTCACCCGAAACCAGGAGCATACCTCATGAAGATATGGAGGACTTCTTGTATCTTCAACCAGAGAATGGGCAAATACAGAATCTGTCTCATAATAACACTAACGTCAGGTCAAACTCTTTCCTGCCAACTCTTGAAAGTTCCCGATGAAATCCTTCCCAATTTCAGACATCTTTGTCCAAAACCACAAATGCAGTTCTCTATTGCCTCCTAGCGGCTGTTTCACTCTCTGAAAGAGTAATTGCATTTTTATTTAATGGAAGGACACAAGAATAACGCGTTTCTTCCATTTCCGTTCACCGAATAGCCAACCAAGATGAAATTTGGACAAGCATAATTTCAGAAGACCCACTGAGATGGACCATTGGTGGTGGGGTCATGACTGGATAGGTTATTGTTGGAAAATCCCAGCCTTCTCTCTCATCTTTCTCTCTTGTTGTTGAAGCAACTGGGGTTTAGCTAGGAGGGATCAAGACTCACTAGAAAAGACATACAAGTAGAAGGAAGAGGGAAGGACTACCTTCTAAATGGAGAGACTCCATCAAGGAAACCATGGTTCTGAGTCCACAAAACTTAAGGAGAGGATGATTTGGAGGTCCCTTATTCATGGGTCCTCCATAAGTCAAAGTCAAGTTGGGTCAAGGAAGCAATGTCTGTCCTGAGTCGGCAAAACAAGAGTAGAGGTCAAAGTGACTTGGAAGTCTCCTGTTTATGGGGTCTCCATAAGTCAACTTGAACTAACAATGGCTGTCCTGAGTCTGCAAGACAAGTGGGGCTGTTGAGGACAAGGTGACTTGGAAGCCCCTCATTCATGGGGTCTCCATAAGTCAACTTGAACTAACAATGGCTGTCCTGAGTCTGCAAGACAAGTGGGGCTGTTGAGGACAAGGTGACTTGGAAGCCCCTCATTCATGGGGTCTCCATAAGTCAACTTGAACTAACCATGGCCGTCCTGAGTCTGCAAGACAAGTAGGGCTGTTGAGGACAAGGTGACTTGGAGGTCCCTCATTCATGGAGTCTCAGTAAGTCAATGTCAAGTTGGATCAAGGGTGCTAAGGCTGCTTCAATTCTGCAAGACAAGTTGGGTTGTTGAAGATAAAGTGACTTCCAAGTCCCTCATTCAAGTTGTCTCCATAAGCTAAGGTCAAGTTGGGCCAAGGAAGTTATGGCTGTCCTGTTTGCAAGACAAGAGTTAGGCTGTTGAGTACAAGGTGACTTGGAAGTCCCTCATTCATGGGGTTTCCATAAGTCAGCGTGAACTAACAATGACTGTTTTGAGTCTTCAAGACAAGAGTAGGACTGTTGAGGACAAGGTGACCTTCGTTCATGGAGTCCTTCGTTCATGGGGTCTCTATAAGTCAAAGTCACATTGGGTCAAGGATGCTATGGCTGCCCTGAATCTGCGATACAGGGCAGCCATAGCATCCTTGACCCAATGTCGGGCTGTTGAGTATAAGGTGACTTGGAAGTCCCTCATTCATGAGGTCTCCATAAGTCAACTTGAACTAACAATGGCTGTCCTGAGTCTGCAAGACAAATAGGGCTGTTGAGGACAAGGTGACTTGGAAGTCATGTTCAAGGATGCTATGGCTGCCCTGAATCTGCGATACAAGAGTCGGACTATAGAGTATAAGGTGAGTTGGAAGTCCCTCATTCACGGGGTCTCCATAAGTCAATGTGAACTAACAATCACTGTTTTGAGTCTTCAAGACAAGAGTAGGACTGTTGAGGACAAGGTGACTTGGAGATCCTTCGTTCATGGGGTCTCCATAAGTCAAAGTCACGTTCGGTCAAGGATGCTATGGCTGCCCCGAATCTGCGATACAAGAGTCGGGCTGTTGAGCATAAGGTGAGTTGGAAGTCCCTCATTCATGGGGTCTCTACAAGTCAACCTGAACTAACAAGGACTGTTTTGAGTCTTCAAGACAAGACTGTTGAGGACAAGGTGACTTGGAGGTCCCTCATTCTTGGGATCTCCATAAGTCCACGTGAACTAACAATGACTGTTTTGAGTCTTCAAGCAATGTTGAGGACAAGGTGACTTGAAGGTCCCTCATTCATGGGGTCTCTATAAGTCAACCTGAACTAACAATGACTGTTTTGAGTCAACCTGAACTGCCCTGAATCAGCTATACAAGAATTGGGCTGTTGAGCATAAGGTGAGTTGGAAGTCCCTTATTCATGGGGTCTCCATAACTCAACTTGAACTTACAATCACTGTTCCAAGTCTACAAGACAAGAGTGGGAATGTTGAGGACAAGGTAACTTGGAGGTCCCTCATTCAGGGGGCCTCCATAAGTCAAAGTAACATTGGGTCAAGGAAGCAATGACTGTCTTGAGTCGGCAAAACAAGAGTAGAGGACAAGGTAACTTGGAAGTCCCTTGTTCATGGGGTCTCCATAAGTCAATGTGAACTAACAATGACTGTTTTGAGTCTTCAAGACAAGAGTAGGACTGTTGAGGACAAGGTGACTTTGAGGTCCCTCATTCATGGGGTCTCCATAAGTCAAAGTCACATTGGGTCAAGGACGCTATGGCTGCCCTGAATCTGTGATACAAGAGTTGGGCTGTTGAGCATAGGGTGAGTTGGAAGTCCCTTATTCATGGGGTCTCCATAAGTCAACTTGAACTTACAATCACTGTTCCACATCTACAAGACAAATAGGGCTGTTGAGGACAAGGTGAGTTGGAAGTCCTTCATTCGTGGGGTCTCTACAAGTCAACCTGAACTAACAAGGACTGTTTTGAGTCTACAAGAGTAGGATTGTTGAGGACAAGGTGACTTGGAGGCCCCTCATTCATGGGGCCTCCACCACCAAGAAGGCCCTCTCCCATTCCCACCAACCGTACTTGAGATGGTGGCGGGACTGAGAAAGACTTGAAGGACTAACAATGGGATCTAGGCCTTGGTGAGTACGTGATCTTCATCTTTTCCTGGAGGAACCAACATGGGAGGAACCAAAGCATTACCCAGTCTTATTTACGGAGATCTGCAAAGGTCCGGATGCATGGAACACGCGAGAGTCCATGCACCCTTCCCTCTGTCCTTCCCTCCCTCCAACCCCCCTCAGACGCGGCTTCAAACGATGGTCACAAGACGCTAATCGAATTATCCCCTCTTTTCCCACTTGACCTTTCTTGGCGGACAGCTGAATCATGGCTTTTGCGGGAATCACATGAATGTTCCCGTTCTCCACCCCCAGACCCTTGCCAGAGAAACACGTAACGTGGCCACATGGCTCTCCCATTCTGGGGTTATCCTCAACCCACCCTGTGTTTTTGGTTTGGTTTCCCATCTACAACTCGGGGGTTCAGAAACTCTTCTGATTCAACCATAATCGCTCAGTATGATAATACTATTCTTATTGGACTTTCCTTGATAGCTCCTGAAGGCCACATCTCTCCTCATTCCTGAGGTTTCCTCCTCCTTCCTCCTCCTCTTTTACCATTTCTTCATTTTCTTCTTCTCTCGTTTCTTCTCTCCTTTTCTTTCTTTCTTTCTTTCTTTCTTTCTTTCTTTCTTTCTTTCTTCTTCTCCTCCTCATCCTCCTTCTCTTTCTCTTTTCTTTATCGACTTATTTCCTCCTCTGTCCTCCTCCTCTTTTACCATCTCTTCATATTATTCTCCTTCTCTTCTCTCTCGCTCTCCTCTTTTTCCTTCACCCCTTCTTCTTTTCCTTCTTTCTCTTCCTTTTCTTTTTTTCTCATTCTCTTCCTTCTCCTTTCTCTTCTTCCTTCTCCATTTTCTCTTACACTCCTCTTTTTCTCTTCCCTCCCATTTCTCCTTCCCCACTACTTTACCATCTCTTCATTTTCTTCTCCTTCTCTCTTTTCTCCTCTCTTTTTCCTTCACCTTTTCTTCTTTCTCTTCTTATAAGCTTCCCTTTTCCATTCTCTTTCTTCTGTTTTTTTTCCATCACTCCATCCATTCTCCCTTTCCTCTTCCTCCTCCTCTCCTTTTCCTTCATCCCTTCCTCTTCCTCTTCTTCTTCTTTTCCTTCTCTCTCTTCTTGTCTCTGTCTTTTCTTTTTTCTTGTTCTCTTCCCTGTCCTTTGTCTTTTTCCTTCTCTTCTTCCTCCTCTTTTTCTCCTCTCTTTTCCTTCACCTTTTCATCTTTTCCTTCTTTCTCTTCTTATCTGCTTTCTTTTTTCATTCTCTTCCTCCTATTTTTCTTTTCCATCTCTCCATCCCATTCTCCCTTTCCTCCTCCTCCTCTCCTTTTCCTTCACCCCTTCCTCTTCCTCTTCTTTTCCTTCTCTCTCTTCTTGTCTCTATCTTTTCTTTTTCTTGTTCCTTTCCCTGTCCTTTGTCTTTTTCCTTCGCCTCTTCCTCCTCTTTTTCTCTTCCTTCCCATTTCTCCATCCAATAATAATAATAATAATAATAATAATAATGATAATGATAATGATAATAATAATAATAATATAATATAATATAATTAAAAATAGTAATATAAGAATATAATATATTATAATTAAAATATGGTCTATGAAAATATAATATATATATTAATATTATATATATATCAAAATATGGTCTATCATCCTTTATAATAATAAGAATAATATATTATAATTAAAATATGTCCTATGATAATAATAATAAATAATAATATAATATTAAAATATGGTCTATCATCCTTTATTATAAAGTAATATAATATATTATAATTAAAAATAGTAATATAGGAATATACTATATTATAATTGAAATATGGTCTATGAAAATATTATATATTAATATAATAATAATAATAATAATAATATCAAAATATAGTCTATCATCCTTTATAATAATAAGAATAATATATTATAATTAAAATATGTCCTATGATAAATAATAATAATAATAATATATGGTCTATCATCCTTTATTATAAAAGTAATATAATATATTATAATTAAAAATAGTAATATAGGAATATACTATATTATAATTAAAATATGGTCTATGAAAATATAATATATATTTTAATATAATAATAATATCAAAATATAGTCTATCATCCTTTATAATAATAAGAATAATATATTATAATTAAAATATGTCCTATGATAATAAATAATAATATAATAATATTAAAATATGGTCTATCATCCTTTATTATAATAATAATATAATTAAAAATAGTAATATAGGAATATACTATATTATATTTAAAATATGGTCTATGAAAATAGAATATATATATTAATATAATAATAATATCAAAATATGGTCTATCATCCTTTATAATAATAAGAATAATATATTATAATTAAAGTATGTCCTATGATAATAAATAATAAAATATGTCCTATGATAATAATAAATAATAATATAATAATATAAAGATATGATGTATCATCCTTTATAATAATAATAATAATAATAATAATAATAATAATATATATATTATAATTAAAAATAGTAATATAGGAATATACTATATTATAATTAAAATATGGTCTATAAAAAATAATATATATATTAATATAATAATAATAATATCAAAATATGGTCTATCATCCTTTATAATAATAAGAATAATATATTATAATTAAAATAGGTCCTATGATAATAAATAATAATAATATAATAATAATAATAATAATAATAATAATAAATACGGTCTATCATCCTTTATCATAAAAATAATATATTATAATTAAAATAGGTCCTATGATAATAAATAATAATAATATAATAATAATATTAAAATACGGTCTATCATCCTTCATCATAAAAATAATATAATATATTATAATTAAAATATGGCCTGTTTCAGACGAGTCTTTTCCATCCAAAATGAGCAGAAAAATCCATAAACAAACTATAAAATCAATCCTAACCAAGATATGGAGGAAGCGGCATGTCAGGGTCAATTCGGACGGGGCGGGAGGACTCTATCTATCCATGGACACACAATCAAACTTCATTATTGATATTACGGAATTGGAAACAGCCAATTGACATGTCACATCCGAATTTGTGGATGTTCTACTGGCATGGAAACAGGCATTTCGGAGACCGAGGGTCTCTGTTTCCACACACCAGTACAAATGCACCAATTTGGAGAGAGCGCACATCAAGTAACCAAAATATATTGAATTATCGACATATCAAATGCCTGTTTGGGACGCTGTAATAATGGTTATCTATGTTATCCCTCTTTGTAGATATTGTGTCATCAGGGAACGCCCAAAAGCCTTTGGTTTGGGATATCCAAGGCTCCAGTGGTTGAGTTAATACAGTATATTCGTCATCACCAAATTGGGAGGGATAGCCAATACTCCAGAGGACAGGAGCAGAATTCAAAACGATCTTGACAGATTAGAGAGATGAAGGGCCAAAACTAACAAAATGAAGTTCAACAGGGACAAATGCAAGATACTCCACTTTGGCAGGAAAAACGAAATGCAAAGATACAGAATGGGGGACGCCTGGCTCGAGAGCAGTATGTGTGAAAAAGATCTTGGAGTCCTCGTGGACAACAAATTAAACATGAGCCAACAATGTGATGTGGCGGCAAAAAAAGCCAATGGGATTTTGGTCTGCATCAATAGGAGCATAGTGTCTAGATCTAAGGAAGTAATGCTACCCATGCTCTATTCTGCTTTGGTTAGACCACATCTGGAATATTGTGTCCAATTCTGGGCACCACAATTCAAGAGAGATATTGACAAGCTGGAATGTGTCCAGAGGAGGGCGACTAAAATGATCAAGGGTCTGGAGAACAAGCCCTATGAGGAGCGGCTTAGGGAACTGGGTATGTTTAGCCTGAAGAAGAGAAGGCTGAGAGGAGATATGATAGCCTTGGAGACTAGGACGCAATGGAACAATGGCTTCAAACTACAAGAGAGGAGATTCCATCTGAACATTAGGAAGAACTTCCTGACTGTGAGAGCCGTTCAGCAGTGGAACTCTCTGCCCCGGAGTGTGGTGGAGGCTCCTTCTTTGGAAGCTTTTAAGCAGAGGCTGGATGGCCATTTGTCAGGGGTGATTTGAATGCAATATTCCTGCTTCTTGGCAGAATGGGGTTGGACTGGATGGCCCATGAGGTCTCTTCCAACTCTTTGATTCTATGATTCTATGATCCTCACCAGAAAGAAAGCTCTACCATATGGTGGCCATGAAGTTGGAGTCAACTCGAAGACACGTAACAATAACAATCGTATTGAATGAGATACTTCATCATTTGTGTCATCCAATGGTCTCTAGATGGTGTTGAGTTAGCCATCCTCACCAGAAGGAAAGCTCTACCATATGGTGGCTATGAAGTTGGACACGTAACAATAACGATTATATTGAATGAGATACTTCATCATTTGTGTCATCCAATGGTGGGTCTCTAGATGGTGTTGAGTTGGTCATCCTCACCAGAAGTAAAGCTCTACCATATGGTGGCCATGAAGTTGGAGTCAACTTGAGGACACGTAACAATAACGATTGTATGGAATGAGATACTTCATCATTTGTATTGACCAATGGTGGCCTTCTGGATTGTGTTGAGTTGGCCATCCTCACCAGAAAGAAAGCTCTACCATATGGTTGCCATGAAGTTGGAGTCAACTTGAGGACACGTAACAATAACGATTGTATGGAATGAGATACTTCATCATTTGTATTGGCCAATGGTAGGCTTCTGGATTGTGTTGAGTTGGCCATCCTCACCAGAAAGAAAGCTCTACCATATGGTGGCCATGAAGTTGGAGTCAACTTGAGGACACGTAACAATAACGATTGTATGGAATGAGATACTTCATCATTTGTGTCATCCAATGGTGGGTCTCTAGATGGTGTTGAGTTGGTCATCCTCACCAGAAGGAAAGCTCTACCATATGGTTGCCATGAAGTTGGAGTCAACTTGAGGACACGTAACAATAACGATTGTATGGAATGAGATACTTCATCATTTGTATTGACCAATGGTGGGCTTCTGGATTGTGTTGAGTTGGCCATCCTCACCAGAAAGAAAGCTCTACCATATGGTGGCCATGAAGTTGGAGTCAACTTGAGGACACGTAACAATAATGATTGTATGGAATGAGATACTTCATCATTTGTATTGGCCAATGGTGGGCTTCTGGATTGTGTTGGCCATCCTCACCAGAAAGAAAGCTCTACCATATGGTTGCCATGAAGTTGGAGTCAACTCGAAGACTCGTAACAATAATGATTGTATGGAATGAGATACTTCATCATTTGTATTGGCCAGTGGTGGGCTTCTGGATTGTGTTGAGTTGGCCATCCTCACCAGAAAGAAAGCTCTACCATATGGTGGCCATGAAGTTGGAGTCAACTCGAAGACACGTAACAATAACGATTGTATGGAATGAGATACTTCATCATTTGTGTCATCCAATGGTGGGTCTCTAGATGGTGTTGAGTTGGTCATCCTCACCAGAAGTAAAGCTCTACCATATGGTGGCCATGAAGTTGGAGTCAACTTGAGGACACGTAACAATAATGATTGTATGGAATGAGATACTTCATCATTTGTATTGGCCAATGGTGGGCTTCTGGATTGTGTTGGCCATCCTCACCAGAAGTAAAGCTTTACCATATGGTTGCCATGAAGTTGGAGTCAACTCGAAGTAACAATAACTATTGTATTGAATGAGATACTTCATTAATTGTGTCATCCAATGGTGGGTCTCTAGATGGTGTTGAGTTGGAAAGCTCTACCATATGGTGGCCATGAAGTTGGAGTCAATTTGGAGACACGCAACAATAATGATCATATTGAATGAGATACTTCATCATTTGTGTTCGCCAATGGTGGGCTTCTGGATTGTGTTGAGTTGGTCATCCTCACCAGAAAGAAAGCTCTACCATATGGTTGCCATGAAGTTGGAGTCAACTCGAAGACACGTAACAGTAACAATCATATTGAATGAGATACTTCAACATTTGTGAGTCTCTAGGTTGCGTTGTGTTGGCCTTCCTCACCATCAGTTGGGTGAGACCGGTGGGAATGGTGGACCCAAACATCTGAAGGTTCTCAATGATCGTTTCTAGAGAAACGTTGGCTTGGAAAAGCAGGAGGCCCCATTGCTCGACTTCCGAAAGCATCAATCGCTTTCAGGGGGGAATTGAGGAGGGGGAATGGGGAGACCCAACATCAAGAGGGATTTTGTGGAAGCGGGAAGGCCAGAAGAAGCCGGAATGGACTGGTTCAACTCGTCCGGACTGCGACCGGTTTCTCGGCTCTCTTCTTCTCCGAGCTCGGCTCCCTTCAAGTCTACCAGGGTTGCCCGCGGGGAAGGCACGCCGGGTAATGAGCGTGCCACCTCACCCAACAAGCGGCCATTGTGCCTCCCCTTGAGTAGCAGCTGAGTAGCGGAGAAGGGGAGGAAGAGCCCCCCAAAGCACAGCCCAAGCGTTTCACAAGACCCTGTCCGGAAAAAGCCCGCTTGAGGCCCGCTTGAACAACCCTTGGTTGTGTAACCATGATTTATGTATGGGTTTGTCAACAGATTGTGTGTCTGCTTGGGAGGATGACATGGCAACCACAGGCCTCTATAGCATCGTTTCCACATCTCCTTCTCTTCTTTCTCCTCATTCTCTTTGCATTCTTTTTCCTCTCCTTTCTCTTCTTCCTCCTCTTCTTTTTCATCTTCCTCTACCTTCTTCTTCTATTAATCTTCCACTTCCTCTTCTGACTCTTTTTCAAAATTCTCTACCTCTTCCTCTTCCTTCTCCTCTTATTCCTCTCCCTCCATCTGCCCTTATTCCTTCTTCTCTTTGCTTGCTTCTTCTTCCTCTACCTCCTGCTATTCTTCTCTTCTTCTCTTCTTCTCCTCTTCTCTTCTCCTCTTCTTCTCTTCTTCTCTTTTTCTCTTCTTCTCTTCTTCTTCCTCTTTCCTTTCTGTATCCTTTTTCCTCCTATTCCTGTTCCCTTTCTTTTCCTAATTCTCCACATCTTCCTTCTCCTCTTTCCCCCTCCAGCTACCCTTCTTCCTCCCCCTCTCTTTGCCTTATTCTTCCTCTTCCTCTCTCTTTTATCTTCTTCCCCTTCTTCTCTTTCTATTCTTTTCTTCTTCCTTTTCTGTATCCTTTTCCTAATTCTCTTCATCTTCCTTCTGCTCTTTTCCTCCCCCTCCATCTTCCCCTCTTTCTCCTCCTCTTTACTTTCTTCTTCTCCCTCCTCTTTTTTATCTTCTTCCCCTGCTATTCTTCTTCTTCTGTTCTTCTTCCTCTTCCCTTTCTGTATCTTTTCCCTAATTCTCATTGTTTTCTTTCTGCTCTTTTCCTCCCCCTCCATCTTCCCCTCTTTATTTTCATCTTCCCTCCTCTTTTTTATATTCTTCCCCTGCTATTCTCTTCTTCTGTTCTTCTTCCTCTTCCCTTTCTGTATATTTTTCCTAATTCTCTTCATCTTCTTTCTGCTCTTTTTCCTCCCTCTCCATCTTCCCCTCTTTCTCCTCCTTCTCTTTACTTTCTTCTTCTCCCTTCTCTTTTTTATCTTCTTCCCCTGCTATTCTTCTCTTCTTCTGTTCTTCTTCCTCTTCCCTTTCTGTATCTTTTCCCCAATTCTCATTATCTTCCTTCTTCTCTTTTTCCTCCCCCTCCATCTTCCCCTCTTTACTTTCTTCTTCTCCCTCCTCTTTTTATCTTCTTCCCCGGCTATTCTTCTCTTCTTCTGTTCTTCTTCCTCTTCCCTTTCTGTATCTTTTCCCTAATTCTCATTGTCTTCCTTCTGCTCTTGTTTCCTTCCCCTCCATCTTCCTCTCTTTACTTTCTTCTTCTCCCTCCTCTTTTTTATCTTCTTCGCTTGCTATTCTTCTTCTTCTGTTCTTCTTCCTCTTCCCTTTCTGTATCTTTTTCCCTAATTTTCATTGTCTTCCCTCTGCTCTTGTTCCTCCCTCTCCATCTTCCCCTCTTTATTTTCTTCTTCTCCCTACTCCTTTTTATCTTATTCCCCTACTATTCTTCTCTTCTTCTGTTCTTCTTCCTCTTCCCTTTCTGTATTTTTTCCCAATCCTCTTTGTCTTCCTTCTGCTCTTTTTCCTCCCCTTCCATCTTCCCCTTTTTATTTTCTTCTTCTCCCTCCTCTTTTTTATCTTCTTCCCCTGCTATTCTTCTCTTCTTCTTCCTCTTCCCCTTCTGTATCTTTTCCCTAATTCTCTTCAACTTCCTTCTGCTCTTTTTTCCTCCCCCTCCATTCCCCCTCTTACTCTTTACATTCTTCCTCCTCTTTCTTATCTCATTCCTCTACTTCTCCTCCTTCCTTTTCCTTCTCTTTTCCTAATTCTCTATCCATTCCTTCTCTTTTTCCTTCCTCTCCATCTGCCCTTCCTCCTCCTCCACTTTGTGTTTATCTTTCTCCTCTTTATTATCTTCTTCCTCTACCTCCTACTTCTATTTTTATTTATTTATTATTTATTTATTTGATGCACTTATTAACCGCCATTCTCAGCCCATTAGGGCGACTCATGGCGGTGTACAAACACATATAGAAGACAGTTTACAAAGGAAACCAATTACAACAACATATAGATTATACAACAATTACAGACAACACTAAAAATCCGCTTCGTCTCTTAGTAGAATCATAGCCAGTCTCATATTCCTTGTTCCATTCCGATCTTCATTACCACATTGTAGTTGCACTTAATTGAATGCCCTCTCGAACAGCCATGTCTTAAGGCTTTTTCAGAAGGCCATGAGGGAGGGCGCCTGTCTGATGTCTGCAGGGAGAGTGTTCCACAGCCGAGGGGCCACCACCGAGAAGGCCCTCTCCCTCGTCCCCGCCAGACGTGCCTGTGAGGCAGGCGGGATCGAGAGAAGGGCCTCCCCAGACGATCTCAAGGTCCTCGTGGGCTCGTAGGCCAAGATGCGGTCCGAAAGGTATTTTGGGCCGGAACCGTTTAGGGCTTTGTAGGCCAAAACCAGCACCTTGAATTGCGTCCGGTAGCAAATCGGCAGCCAGTGGAGCTGGGACAACAAGGGCGTTGTGTGCTCCCTGCTACCCGCTCCAGTTAGTAACATGGCTGCCGCGCGCTGAACCAGCTGCAGCTTCCGGGCCGTCTTCAAGGGCAGCCCCACGTAGAGAGCGTTGCAGTAGTCAAGGCGGGATGTGACCAGAGCGTGTCCTTCCTCTTTCCCTTCCTTCTCTTTCCCCTAATTCTCTTCCTTTTCCTTCTCTCCCTCCCACCTTCCATTTGCCCTTCTTCTTCCTTTCCCTGGTCTACCAAACCACTCATGAGCCTCACCCTTTCAAGATTTGACCATATGTTGGTGTTTGCTGGGAGTCTGAGACTGGATGACTTCTCTCCATGGGTTTCCACGACTGAGGAGGGATTCGAACCTGGGTCTCCTGGATTATTCAGCCACGGACCAAATCGTTGGCCCAATTTTTGAAGTTTCGGGGTGGATCGGGGACCATCAGTTGGAGGAAAACTCCTCTTTCCGCTCAGTCCGGTTTGAGCAGGTGGCCTTGGCAGCTCTCTCCAAAAGAGAAGCTCGAGAAGGAGGCGGAAAATCTGGAGACACAAAACGTCCCAAGCTCTGGCTTCCCCTCCTCCTTCCTTGCTCCTCATGGCCCGCCATGTGACTGGGCCGCTTTGATGAAATAAACCCGTTATTGTAGGGTTTTAGTCACGGCTGGCGAGTCCGACACTGAAGGGACACATGATGGAAAGATGTTAGGAGGAGCCTTCAAAGTTGGGCCTTGTTCGAGGGATGACCCCCCCTTTCCCAAACATCCCCGTCCTTTGAGAAGTTGTGTGTTGGCATTTCGATGGGGAGGGGTGCGTGTTTGTGCGGCGGAGATAAAAAGGCCCTTAGATAACTCGGAGGCGGAAAATCCAAAGGTTTCTCCAAGCAGGTCTTTGGTGACTGACACGTTGGAGATGGGTCAACAAGGGGGTTCAATACAGTCAAGTCGCTTCCCAATATGGTGTGGCTCACAACCAGGGAGGTTATGAGAGCTGTTCAGAAGTGGAACTCTCTGCCCCGGAGTGTGGTGGAGGCTCCTTCTTTGGAAGCTTTTAAACACAGGCTGGATGGCCATCTGTCAGGGGTGATTTGAATGCAATATTCCTGCTTCTTGGCAGAATGGGGTTGGACTGGATGATGGCCCATGAGGTCCGTAGGTATACCAAGGTGCTTGTCTATAAAGCTATTGTCCTCCCAACCCTGCCATATGCCTGTGAGACGTGGACTGTCTACAGACGTCACATGCAACTCCTGGAACGATTCCATCAGCGCTGCCTCCGGAAAATCCTGCAAATCTCCTGGGAAGACAAGCGGACAAACGTCAGCGTGCTGGAAGAAGCAAAGACCACCAGCATTGAAGCGATGGTCCTCTGCCATCAACTCCGCTGGACCGGCCACGTTGTCCGGATGCCTGACCACCGTCTCCCACCGTCTACTCTGAACTTAAGAACGGAAAACAGAATGTTAGTGGTCAGGAAATGAGATTTAAAGACGGGCTCAAAGCCAACCTTAAAAACTCTGGCATAGATACTGAGAACGGGGAAGCCCTGGTCCTTGACCGCTCCAGTTGGAGGTCAGCTGTGACCAGCAGTGCTGCAGAATTCGAGGAGGCACGAATGGAGGGTGAAAGAGAGAAACGTGCCAAGAGGAAGGTGCGTCAAGCCAACCCCGACCGGGACCGCCTTCCACCTGGAAACCAATGACTTCACTGTGGGAGAAGATGCGGGTCAAGAAGAGGGCTCCACAGCCACCTACAAACCCACAAGAATAGTCATCAAGGAAGACCATCTTACTCGTCCAACGAGGGATCGCCTAAGTAAGTAAGTAAGATTCTATGATTCTATGATCCTAGGAGATTGTCATCCACAAACATCATCTTTTTCATCCAAGCTTTCCATCAAGGAAGCTCATCTGGATCTCAGGACTTTGTGCCTCATCTCCGGT